>NW_016178215.1:0-8004 GCF_001687245.7 Rhagoletis zephyria
TAAAAAAATAATGCCATTAAGCAGTTGCCTTTACCTTTTGCTACATTTTGGCAAGCAAGATTTTCTGCAATATTTTTCCGAAAGTAGTAAAGTAATACGAAAAAAAGTCAGTTAAAGGATTCATGTAATTTTACATTTGGCTTTGAATGGAACTCCCGTAGCTTTGCATAGCGTCTAGTATGCGGATTTTCTTATTTTTTATTTCGATTTCGTAGTTCCATTTATGTGCTCTTATAGTACCACAAATTTACTGTTTACTACCTTTTAGACGGCTAATAGACTTTATTAAGAGCATATTGGATAATTTAAATTTTGCATTGACTTAAAATAATTGCAATTCTTGAACTATTGAAATATTATACACAGCAATAGCAAATCAAAAGGTCTTGGCTTTTAGCACTCTATCGTCTTATCGAAGCACTGATACATCTTCTCATCTCTTCACTGGCAAGTTTTCATTCGGAACTGCGTCTTTTTGTCTCCTCCATTTCCATAGACACTACACCAAGCGGAACAGCAAAAAATTACAGCTTAACCTTGATATATGTAGATGGTATTTTTTAGGAAGGGTTCATTTCTATTATTGCTTCACCTTTCAATTGCAATTAATCAAAAGGCATTTACAACTCAAAATCGAAATCATTCAACAATCATAACGTCGTCGTTGCACTTATTGGCGTGGCTATAGCGAGCGAGTAATGCCATAACGGAACAGAGAGTATACGGCAGAAATATTGCACGTAGAATGTGTCTATTTAGCGAACATTTCTCCAGGGCTCAAGTGCTGGGTTGTGAGGGAGGCATAGCAGCAATAGAGTTTTAGAGAACAAAAGCCATTTAAATGGCATAGACAATGTCGCCTCAGTCAGCAAGTCGGGAAGAAGCGAAGGGAACAACACAGTGTAAGCAAAGTAGGCACTAAAAGGATGAGACCTGAACAATTGCAAAGCTTAATTCAGCTAACAATGGGCTGCCTCATGCAACTGTCAAACATCGTCTGTCGCTTGGAGACCGAGTGCTAATCACGTGATGACAATGGTGAAAACCTGGAAATGCCAGTTGCTGTAAAATAGAAATGGCATACAAACGTGAGGATGGCCATAATCTCAGCAATATTTCACCAGCTAAACGGCTGTGATGACTATTGTGAATGATAGTAATGAGATGACTGACGACGACAACTCAAACAAAAGTTCGAGTGGGAACAAGAATTGCCGGAGCATCAAACTCATTTTATTGATTGCCTGGCCGATTATCACAACCTTGATATATTTATTAGTGCAAATAATGAAGTGCACACAATGACCATTTTGCTACTTTTAAATTTGTAAATTTCAGGCTTCACCGATTGTGAAATTGCCAAAACTCACTATGGCTGAAATAATAAGCACTTTCTGCTCAATTTTAAACAGGCGGACTGGACTTTATTCTAGAAACACTAATTGGAAAAAAAATTAGAAATTTACGATCCCAGGGCAAACCTGGTCCCCTATCTATCAACCTAAATTTTGTGGTTTTGCTTTTAGTTTGTGCTAGAATTTTATTATATGTACTGTACTGCAGTGGAACGCGGATGTGTTTTACGTATATAAAAAGTTTTAAGTGTGATTATTTTAGACTGTAACAATCGTGGTCTTAAATAACATTTGTGTTTTTTGCAAAATTCACTGCCTCAAATTGCATGTTCTGATTATACAAATTTACACATATTGTGCTTGTTTCTATCCGATCTCGTCCGATATGGTATATGAAACTAATACAAGGGCATTATATCTACTTTCATTTGGTGTATGGATTTTCTGCTGCATCTTGCTGCTGTTTGATAAAATTACTATTTTCAGACGTCACCAAAGTCAAAAATTAACAAATATTCAACGTGTGGATGGATCAGGAGTCCATTTCTTTTTAATGGGACATACATTCTTTTAACACATATTCGGATTCTGCGGACAAAAATAAGTAACTTGTCTCAGAAACGTTCCTCTGGAATGGACTTACGTTTAAAATAATGGACTTCCGGTCTATTTAACCCACTTCCGATCGAAATTGGAATCCGGTGATATTACCAAAAGAAAGAGCATCCCGACATGGTAGTTCATATTTTTCCGTTTTCCAATAACAACATTCTCTTCCATTTTAGAAAGGGGTGGAAGGATAGTCTGCAACAGCCGGTATATAAGCGGTGGGTGTGTTCATGGGCCGATTTCACTGATCAACGTCTTTTAACATTCTCAGAAGCATGGGTACAAGTTTTTAAGCACCCTCCTACATCGGTGGATTTTTGGCCACAGAAAGTGCTTATTTCAGCCACAGTGCGACTTAGGAAACTACTAGGAAATTGCAAACTGTATTTATACATCAAGGCAAGCTACAACTAAACTTAAAAAAATTATCAACTCTGTTATAATCAATACTTGTAGAACTTGTGACAAGCATGCCTTTGATCTTTTTTTTTTAATAAACTTGCATCAGGGTTTATAGTTTAAATAATTCTATAGAATTTATAAGCAATACGCATCTACAAATAAATCTTCGCCACATAAACCAATAAAACAACCAACCATTCATTCTCCACATTTGAATAATTCAAAGTTCAACTGATCTCTTTAGCAGAAGCGAACTAAAAATGCCACCATTTCTCTCAATTTCCAACTTCAATGCGATTTTGCTGCCAAACATGATGAACTCTGCAAATGCAAATTCACTTGAATTTATTTAATTTCCAAAGATTTAACCATAAGCACAAAATGAGATTTCATAATTTCACAAGCGGAAATCAAGAGTTATTGTCAGTCCGCCGGCTAGTTTACAAGCCAAGCCAAGCCAAGCAGACACTCGTATACTATGCATATACGTACATATCTACGTATCTACGTGCAGGCGGGCAGCAAGCAAGCTGGCGTATGCAAATCAGAAAATAAAACCGAAATGATAGAAATGAAAATAACAACTGCAAGAGGGGTGGCGCACACAAGAGAAAGCAGACACGAGCGTTGTAAAGTCAAGCAATGACAATCAACTGAAGACATTAGCGCCCGCAGCATTCGAGCTGAAAATGTCAGCAACGCTTTTCGGCAACTACTTTTCCACTCTTCCTTTTTCTTACGTTTGCAACATTGTAACCACCACGACGCGCTGTGTTTCAAGAGAAAGTGCGAGTCATAAAGAAATGGCGGATATCCGGTTGTTGTGTGTACTGCTGCCGAAGTCGAATTCTACCCCTACCTTCCTCTGTACTAGTCGTTGAAGATCTGTTACCTGCCGCATTTTCTCAGAAAGAACTCTTCATCGATTCATGCTTGCTGTTCCATGTCTGTGTGCCGCTTATTTACACTCGTTGAAAGTGTTGTTGTATTACCCTCGCCTGTCCTTGGACTCACAAGAAAAATATGTAAGTAGAAGGAGGGGCACCGTTTGCCACAGAAAACTGTCATTTGTGCAGAATGTTTCATTTTGTTTAAGTTTCATTGTTTTCCTGCCATTGGTGCTGGCTTCTGGCTTTTTCTTCAGGTCCAGGCTTTTGCTTATTGTGGGTTCATACTCGGCGTGCTTCTTTGCTATACCTGCTACCCTTTTTAGTTTTCCTTCCTGTCTGTTGTTATTTTAGTCTGCGTCTTCTTTCCGTTTGAACTCTTTGCCGCTGTGTCCTACTACCAACTACCCACCAGTAATGGTAGTTTTCTTTATTGTTATGTATAACGGTTGTTGCATTAATTCCCACTATGGCTCTGCTGTGCCACTGTCTTTGCGTTTTCTTTATTTTGGTCCTGCAGGACATCTTTTGTGCTTGGTTGTCATTTGACGCTTGTTTACTTATTTCCTGTTGCAATTTTAATGTTGTTGGCTCGTTGGTTGCTTTAGCAACAACACGACTGCCGGTCCATTTCATGTGACGTTGTTGTTGCTAGCCACAAGCAATGTTGTTGGCGTTGCATAAACAGCTGTTGTTTATTGCGTAACCATTGAAGCAAATGACAAACAAAACATGCATAATGTCTACAGTCGATTCCGCATTTTTTGCTATGCAATACAATTTTTGTTTTTGCAGCAGCTTTGCAACAATAGCTGCGGGATCCAGAGGCGAGTTTAGTTTTAATTAAAATGAAAAGGAGAATTGTAAAGTACTGGGAAAATATGTGGATGCGTTTTCAACAAAATTCGTTTTTTTTCTCAAGACTAACTTCAATACAAAAAAAAAAAATATGTATTGGCAAAAAAATAGTTATCATTTATGTGTGGTAGTGCATTTACCCCCGATAAGTCGAGCATAGGGTAGTCAATATTAATTGGGCGTCTGTTTGAAAAGTTTTTTTTTTTTTTTTTCATTGCAAAAAATACCCTCAACGGCCGAGGGACGAACGTTATTAGGAAAACACTCTTTTTTCGTACATCTCCAGACACTCAGCCACGGCGGACGCCATCAAAGGGAAATTCCAGCTCACATCTGCCCTAAAGAGTAAAAATGTAAACTAGAAATCGAACTAACAATGATGTCAGTAAAAATTTAGAAAAAACTTAAAAAAAAAATGGTTGAGCATCCTAGTTGGGTTTATATGTAGAAACACATATTATTCAAGTGCTTGGTTTGGTAAATAACTAATAACTTTGCTACTATTTTTATCATTTTTGTTTGGTTTTCAATCTCTCAAACTTATTTTCTTGCAAATACAAGCAACCGGTTGGTCAGAAAGAAACATCGAAGAAGAAAACATTCTGAGCAAATGAAGCGGGGCAAGGAATTGCAATGCAATAAGTATGCTAACTGCAAAATAAAAAAACCAAAAAAAAAAATTCAGATTCGGACTGCAAGTTGCAAGGAAAGCTCGTCAAAATGATGCGCTGGGGCATGAAATTGTATATTCACTGCCATTTAGTTTCGAGTTGAGTGCAAGAGCGCTTGAATGCGGGAGTAGTTTTTCGAGAGCGAATTTATATTTACGTGTAGTGTCTGTGAGCGAGACCCACAATAAAATAAGCTTTAGAAATTCAAACTAAAAAAAAATAACATTGAAAGAAGTTCGGTCATTTATGTAGTGTTGAAAATATAGGAAATTTTCCTTAACAATTTTGCTTTTACTTTTGTTTATATACTTTTCCACAATTTCGTTTTCTTATATTTTAAGTAATAAACTCTAAAGTTTGTTAACATAAATACATATGTATATTTAATTTGTTTTTTTTTTTTTTAGTGCCAATTAAAATGCATTTCTTTCACTAAACATAACATACTAGCCCTATTGTTTTTATTGCCTGGTTCTCATTCCTTTAGTTTACTCTGTTTACATTTGATTTGCTCCGCTAAAGTTCAAGCAATCGGCAATGAGCCAACTACAGACCAACAACAAAAATTGCAAAAAGCAACCGCAGTGAAACCAAACAAATAATGTTTAAAAGTCCGAACATGCTTGCGCTCAATTTGAGTTAAATTATTTTGGACTAACTTGAAGGATGCTAACTTTTTCGCAGACACTTTTGCTTACCTACGGATGATTTTTTAACTTTTTGTATCCAATACTTTTTCTTTTCGCATTTTGAGATTTTGCCCCCATTCGCTTATAACTACATGTCAGCAATACTGATTTTTGGTGCTGCCACTACCAAATATTACACTTTTTTCTTTTTTTAATTCGCAGCCTCCACTGCCTATGCATCAGTCTTTGGAGCATTTTTTATTCTTTTGAGTTCTTCTACAACAGTTGCGGGTAGTGAAGTTATTTGTGTGCAACAATTTTCAAGTTACCTCGACATCAAAGAATTTTGCTAGCAAAAAATTTAAGTTCAAATTGGGCAAAAGGTAACCTGAATAGGAAAAAGTATTTAAGCATGTGTGGCAGGTAGCACTAAGGAAGAAATCGTTAACAGAAAAAGTAATTTTTTTTTTTTTAATTTTTCTGAGAACGGCAACAGTGCTCGAGGGGAGAAGCAAAGTGGGTGTAGTGTAAACATGGGTAAATAGACTTCAACTCAAATGAAGAGCTGTGGCCTTTTACCTGCTGTGCATCCCGATTAAGTTTGCACAACGTCTGCTACACAAAAATAAAAATTCCAAACTGCATGTCGTTACGCTTTGATCCCACAAATTGGCAAAAAACGAAGTTGTTCGGTCGGTGGAAACGGACGGTGGCATATACAAAAAAAAAAAAAATCTCGTTTAAAGCAGGCCCGAAAAGTAACGGAATATGCTTTCAGGCGATTCCGGGCGGAAGAATATCGCAAAATAAAAACTTGTCCTTAAAAAAAAAAAATTGTTATAGAAAAAACACTAGTTTACAAATGGTTGAAGTTATATAGCTGATATTTCAGAGATCACCACTGCCCCTCATCCGACTTCTTCATCGCGTTCACAGAGATGAGAAAAATAAAACATTCTCGAATATATTTCGAATAAGTTTCAGTTTGCTGCTTATTATACAACCCATGTCCGAATTAATCGTCTTTCTGCTTCCTTCGTCAACTGCTCACTTTGTGTCTACATATAGGTCATTCCAGGCAAAATTCACCCCTCAATAACTTTTTTGGACATTCTTTATCGAAAAAGGAAGACACCTATTTTTTATTTCATCACGAAATTCGAAAATCCCGAAAACAAATTCCGATATTTTGAACTAACAGAGAAGTACCTTTTTTAATTTCTTTGCAGTTAATAAACTATTTGTCGGAGAAAATGACTTAAGTAATCAAAATGTGCTTGAAAAGCTTGAATAATTCAATAGAATAGGTGTATTCGTTTCGGTTTTGATAAAGAATGTGGAAAAAGAAATATTTCACACAAAAAAAAAAAAAAATTATTGAGGAGCAAATTTTGCATGAAATGGCCCATATATTAAAGGTCATACGCGGATCTCATTCGGGTTAAACTCCGAAATTTCATTAGCTGGAGCAGATACGGTGCCGGTCTCTTTAATAGCTCCCCCTTTTGATCTTCAGTATTGACAGTTCTCTTTTTGTTTACTTATTATTCATAAATTTTTTATAAAAATATAGCATATTCTTTAAGGTTTTGTAACATTATACAAAACTTATAATAATTAGAACCAAATTTTTATCAAAATTTCAAACTTTTTAATGTCTACAATTTATTTGCGTACATAGTTTTATAACCCGTTAAATTTTAGTATAATAAAGTGCACATTTCAATAGGCCGAGGGTGTTGCTCAATTTATTTTATTTAAAAATATATTTTGCTCATACGTTATATGGGAGAAAATAAGTATTTTTTTAAGTTCAAAATTTTCTATAAAGTTTGAAAATCGGATTTATGCACATGGTTATTGTTAGGGAATAAATATGCTATATCTTTATAAAAAATTTATTTATATTAAATAAACAAAAGGAAAACTGCAAATTCTGAGGATCAAAAGTGGTGTTCGTATATTCGACTTTTAACCAAAGCCGCTTTTCGAGTTCTTCTAAAAAATTTTTTTCGAAAAAACCCGGTTCTCAATTTTTAGATTCAGAAAAAAAACGGTTAGACCGAACATTGGCTTTTCTACCGAAAAGTATTGCCTGCTCAGTGGCCTTTACGCACAAATACCAGGGAAAGGGCAATGAGAAGGCAAACTTTTTTGTAGAAACGAAAAAAAGCCATTAGTCAGAAATTAAAGACGAAAATGGAATAAAACCACTAAAAGAACGTGCTCACCTGCGGCTCTAGTATCGCTTCTGGGATAGAATCCTTTCCAAATTTTTATTCAGGAAACGGCAGCCGCGAGGGAGCTGCAGCTTCGACTATCTAACGACGGGTTTTTCTCAAAGAAATTTCATGCAGGTATTTCTGGGAAGATACCAAGGTTGGAAATAAGCGGGATCTTTACTTCCATGACTAAGGAGGTCTGCTTTGGCAGAAATTTCCAAGTGGTAATACCTATCGTGAAGATAAGGCAAACGGGTTCCATGCACTTGATCCCAGATACTTACACTGGCGCAGTTCAAGGGTGGATGAACAGACCAGACGTTGTTATTTTTGGACCTGGAACCAAATTTGCAATTCAAATGTGCAGTTCA
>NW_016178218.1:0-6655 GCF_001687245.7 Rhagoletis zephyria
TTTGGGCATTTTAGCCTTTGTAGTTAGTTAAATATTTCAGTTTTTGCATCTTTTAAAATTGCAGTTATATAATAGGGCNATATAAATTTTGGGCATTTTAGCCTTTGTAGTTAGTTAAATATTTCAGTTTTTGCATCTTTTAAAATTGCAGTTATATAATAGGGCGGCGTGACAGTAACTATAAATTACCAATTTTTTGTAAAAAGCTTCGCCTATCTTATAACGTACCTTGTGCCAGATTTCATTAAGCTATCTTCAATAGTTTTCGAATTACAGAATTAAAAGCAGCTAGATGGGTCAAATCTTACACTGTGCGACGCCCAAATCCTAAAAGTCTATAGCAGTCTTATGTATTGTTAAGAAATTGTTGTAACTATTACCTTGGAATAAATTAGCGCCCTCAGTTATTGAAATATCGGAGTTTTCGTATTTCTTAAACTTACCTTTATATGGGAAGCGGGTGTAATTTTAGTCCGATTTGAATAATTTTTCACGAATTTCTGTTCCGTGCCAAGGTTACTAAGTGTACCGAGTGTGATAGAAATTGATAAATCGGTTACCGAGATACACATTTGTGGACATAAGTGGGCGGCGCCACGCCCATTATCCAAAAATATTTTATAATTTATTTTTCTGCTAAGTGTTGGTTGCAATCCTCGATTTTAAGTGAATTAGCCTCAGTAGTTGCTGATGTATGGCAGTTTTCGTGTTTCTGTAAATTACCGTTATATATCAGGTGGGCGTGGTTATTGGCTGATTTCAAAGATTTTCAACAGATTTCTTAGCTAGACCCTAGGCAAGACCCGTACTGAGTTTGGTAAGGATTGGTGAAGCGCCTTCTAAAATACAGCATTTCATCATAAGTGGGCGGGTCACGCCCATTTTTTTTTAATTTCATAATGTTAATTTTTACCACAATTCTACTGCACATACTAATTTTCAACAATTTGTATCCAATGCTAACCGAAATATCGCAGTTCTTGCATTTTTCGAAAATACCGTTATATGGGAAGTGAGCGTGGTTACAGTCCGATTTCACCCATTTTCAATCCCAACTTACCTTGGATAAATGGAAACCTACATACATAAATTTCGTAGAGATATCTCAATTTTTGCTCGAGTTATCGTGTACACGGACGGACAGACAGACATGGCTTAATCGACTTATCTATTCATTCTGAGCATTTATGTATATATTTGTATATATCTATNATTGATAAATCGGTTACCGAGATACACATTTGTGGACATAAGTGGGCGGCGCCACGCCCATTATCCAAAAATATTTTATAATTTATTTTTCTGCTAAGTGTTGGTTGCAATCCTCGATTTTAAGTGAATTAGCCTCAGTAGTTGCTGATGTATGGCAGTTTTCGTGTTTCTGTAAATTACCGTTATATATCAGGTGGGCGTGGTTATTGGCTGATTTCAAAGATTTTCAACAGATTTCTTAGCTAGACCCTAGGCAAGACCCGTACTGAGTTTGGTAAGGATTGGAGAAGCGCCTTCTAAAATACAGCATTTCATCATAAGTGGGCGGGTCACGCCCATTTTTTTTTAATTTCATAATGTTAATTTTTACCACAATTCTACTGCACATACTAATTTTCAACAATTTGTATCCAATGCTAACCGAAATATCGCAGTTCTTGCATTTTTCGAAAATACCGTTATATGGGAAGTGAGCGTGGTTACAGTCCGATTTCACCCATTTTCAATCCCAACTTACCTTGGATAAATGGAAACCTACATACATAAATTTCGTAGAGATATCTCAATTTTTGCTCGAGTTATCGTGTACACGGACGGACAGACAGACATGGCTTAATCGACTTATCTATTCATTCTGAGCATTTATGTATATATTTGTATATATCTATCTCGATTCGTTTTGGCTGTGAACAAAGTTAATATACCCTTGTGCACAAGTGCGCTCGGGTATAAAAAAAAAAAATTAAATTCGCATACTGAGATTCGAACGCGGATCTCTTGCATGGCGAACCAGAGCTTTACTCTGTCGGCCATTGCCATTGTTGCAGCGCCGCGGGCACAATGGCATACTTTGCTTTTCACGGGGGGTGCAATCGCAGTCTATCCCGTCAACAGGTATGATGCTACTAGTATTTCTACTGGTAGGGTGCTGATGCAGGGGTGGGAAATTGGCATCTCCTATGACACCGCCATGTTAAAAACACCAGTCGCTAATATAGAAAAAGGATACAACATGAACTAGTTGGGCTGAAACGCAAACAAGTAGCAATCTAGTTCACAACTATTAGCTTTTCCTGCAGTGTTACCATACATTGCCAACCAGTTTACAATCCTCTTATGTATTTGGAAATGTATGCAAATATGCTCAATCTCTCAGACTTTCACCTGCCCAAACAACGATTTTAGATGCGTACAATTACCACAACTTTAGTTTACAACTTTAGTTTATAATAGCAATATAAATATTGCGCAATATACATATTTATGTAAAATTGTACCCATGTCGGGCATCAGTTGGTGCCCATGAATACGTACTACATACATGCAAATGTATGTATATATGTACATATTTCGTATCAGAAATAATTTTGCTGGGCATTTACGTAAATGAAAACTCCGCCCACGGCATACCTATAACTTTGCTATTTAGTTTCAACACATTTCCATAAAGATTCGGTTTTGCTCACGTACGGAAATGCATACACCTGCAATGTAAAACTACATTAGTGTGTAAATGTATGGTGTGGTGGTTTTGCGTGCTTCAAAGATAAAATCACTAATAATTCAATGCTATTTTCCCTTTTTTGCAAAGGATTGCAAATATCCTACTTGAAATCATAAAATACAAATATTTATGTTGCCTGATAAGCAATGTTCGTTTTGGACTTTAGAAGCGAATATGCATGTTTGTTGTTTTTTGGCGCTGGAAATAAATGACTTGAATAAAGAAGTCAGTGTGTTGCATATCTACCTCTTCACCTTTAATTCAGAGCAATAGTGTAATTTATAGTATTTTTCTGTTTCCCACCAGACATTCAGAGCCCTATTTCGGAGAGATTACTCCTATTGTGAGTCATTTAAGATTCCGTAACTATGGTGTTTTCCTTCTTGCGAAGTTTGACTTACATAAGTACATATTTATTTATTTCTTACGGCTCTATTGAACCTAACTCATAACAATATTTAATTAAAAGCTTAACGTAGTATTAAATAATGTAATAATTAAGCCTAATAGGACCATGTGGAAGGGAATTCATCCAGGAAAGTTGTGAAATTGGAACAATTGAATTTTGTGTGCAATTCCTTCGGAATGGCTCTCGAATGGAAAAATAGAAAATTCTAAGTGGAAAACTCGGAAAAATCCGGAAGAACGCGAAAAATTTGAATTTTCTTCAACGAAATTTTGCATNAAAATTCTAAGTGGAAAACTCGGAAAAATCCGGAAGAACGCGAAAAATTTCAATTTTCTTCAACGAAATTTTGCACTTTATCCCATGATTTGAAGATTTTAGACGATGTAAAGGTGGAAAATTCGTTGTGAAGCTTGGAAAATTTCGGATAATTGTGAAATTTATTGTGAGCATGAATCAATTGGGAACAATTTTCTCCTATGTTTCATAACCGATTCGAATGGCTGCTGCGTTTTTGGAAAGGTGTTTAGAAGGAGGAGTACACAAAGTTTTAAACTTTGCGATATGCGGCGCAGGGATCGAGCTACGCTGAAAAACTGCATTTAGCATATAGGATCCGATCTCTTCCAAAAAATCTTATTTATGGTCCGATTTGTTTGAAATTCGATGCCCGCATTATAGATATGCGTAGAATATAATTGAGTCATACCTATTACCAACAAAAATGGAAAAAATATAATGCAGCAAATGTTAACGATATTTTGACATATTTTTTGTGCTGATTACGAATCCGTAAGCATAGAGTTTCCATCAGCTCCAGATTTAAGAAAAACGAGGTCAAAGTGTCAAAAAATCGCGTTATTTGCAATATTTGAGAACCTCTAGCAAGGAAACAAAAGGTGGTAGAACGGCTGTACCGATATTTATGAAATTTTGGACACCTACTGCAGACTTTCGATATATTAAGGGAGCGTGGCATCACCCATACTTATCGAATTTTTCATACCGTATATCTCTGGAAGTATTTGTGGTAGTGTCCTGGAAATCGGTATATAGATTTCGGGGCTACTGGAAAAGGGGGCGTGGCGATTTCAAAAAATATTGAAACTTTTACCTATCTCTAAATACATACACCCAGAATACAGTGTTTTTTTTTCTTTTTCATATATTTTTTTCTTTCAAATATAGTTCATTTTGCATCAAATGGCACCAAATTTTGAGTATGCACTTTTGTAGTTGACTCAATTTCAGTATCATAAAGTGAAAGTTTTAAATAGCTATAAGTTAGCATTGATTTTTGAGAACTTTTTCGCTGATGATGTTGCGCATTTGCTCCGTATAAAAAATGCGTGATAGTTCTTTTTTTGTATGGGAAAAATGTGGAAGAATGTTAGTATGTAAAATACTTATTCTGGTGGGTGAACTCCTCATAAACTATCGAAACGGGTTTAATGAATTTTTGGATGTGTTTGAGTAGGTCCCTGTATAGTTTAAGTTCACAACTTAAAACGCCAGGTGGCGCTGGAGTCGAGTTATTACTCAAAATCGTATTTGTGATCCTATATGACTCATATTCGAGATATATATGTACTGGTAACGATAGGGGCAATACTATTGCAAAAAAGATGCGCAAGGTGGCGCTGAAGCCGAGTTATTGTTAAAATTGGTCAATTCGGAGGCACCAGGGATCAAAGTCAAATTACTCCCGTTAAATCAACCATCAGAACCATTGCGGTCCGCGCTTTACGGTGACTAAACAAAACGTGGACCAATGATACTCACCAGTTTGGAAACTGCCACCAACTATGCTATACAGATTCAAGGACGATTCACCATCGAGCCGCAAAGACTTCTTCCCGGTATAACGCTTTCGTCAGGTTATTAAGACGGCAATAAAGGATATGCCTTCTGTCGACCACAAAACCAAACGTGAACGTGAATTGCTGGCGAACGTTGGTCCAAATGTTTCAATAAAAAAATTAATTTTGGGCGGGACGAAGTTCGCCGGGTCTGCTAGTAGGGAGCATGAATCAATTGGGATCAATTTTCACCTATGTTTCATAACCGATTCGAATAGGTGCTGCTTTTTTGGAAAGGTGTTTAGAAGAAGCAGTGCAGAAAGTTTTAATTTTTCCGATAGGTGGCGCAGGGGTCGAGCTACGTTAAAAAATTCATTTGGTGCGTTGGTAGCCTTTTGCCTAGATTAGGATATAATAATAATAATTATAATAATAATAATAATAGATTGGCGCTTACACATATGTTAGCGTTTGGCCGAGCTTCTCCTCCGACTTGTGGTGTGCGCCTTGATGTTGTCACACAAAGCGGACGGACCTACAATTTTACGCCGACTCCGAACGGCAATTGTATTTTTATGAGAAGCTGTCTTTCATGGCAGAAATAGACTCGGAGATTTGCCATTGCCTGCCGAAGGACGACCGCTGTTAAGAAAAAACCTTTTTCTATATTTTTTTTTGCGCATTTTCTCCACATAACGAATGCGTGATAGTTTTTTTTTTATGGGAAAAAAATGGCGAAGAGTGTCAGTATGTAAAAGACTTATTCTGGTGGCTTAACTCCTCCTTAACGACCGAAACGATTTTAATGATAATTTTTAGTGGCGCTGGAGCCGAGCTATAGCTAAAAATCGTCGATTCGGAGGCACCAGGGATCAAAGTCAAATTACTTCCGTTAAATTAACCATCAGAACCATTGCGGTCCTTGCTTTATGGTGACTAAACAGAATGTGCACCAATGATACTCACCAGTTTAGAAATTGCCACCAACTATATTATACAGATTCAAGGACGATTCACTATCGAGCCGCAAGAACTTCTTCCCGGTATAACGCTTTCGTCAGGTTCTTTAAGACGGCAATGGAGGATATGCTTTCTGTCGACGACCAAACCAAACGTGAACGTGAATTGCTGGCGAAAACGTTGAGCAAATATTTCAATAAAAAAAATTAATTTGGGCGGGAACGAAGTTCGCCGGATCTGCTAGTTTTTTTTATAATTTAATAACATTTGTAACGCCAAAATAAAATTCCCTTCGTAAAAATAAACAAACCGCTTATCGAAATTAAACAAATGAAAGAAGACTGAAATACCTTTCAACCAAAATTTTATCAACGAAGGTTGCCACCTATTTATATATTTTTTTTATATTTTAATAACATTTCTTAGGTTAAAATAAAAGTCTTTCTTTTTAAAATAGATGGCAACCCCATTAAAACCCTAACAAAATAATTCCGACCAGCCGTTTCACTAAAAAAAAGTTCTAACTTCAAAAAATAAAACATATACATGTCCAATTCTTTAATTTGATATCCTATTTTCGGAATGCGTAATAACGGTGGAGATGCTATGACCTTAAAAAATGGCTTCTCGTATTATATAATTCTATATTGTCGTTTATAATACAAAACCGCTTGTCAAGAAAATGCAAAACCTCGTATGAGAGGCTGCCTTAGAGAGTAAAACTTGTCTGACGTTTCTCTCTTTTATCCCTAATTACCTTTTCTTCTTATACCT
>NW_016178218.1:6968-8004 GCF_001687245.7 Rhagoletis zephyria
ACCCCGACGTGATCGCCGTGCGTTTTTGGTGGAATTGTACTCTTCGATATTTGGGACATTAAACTGTGTGCATAACGCTTTGTACATAATAATATACTCGTATACGCCTATAGCCGAAAATTTGAATCCGTTATTCAAGAGCACGGAACTTTGTGAAACTTGTAGCGTGATCTTGAAACAGTTAAACTGTTAGCTTACGTCTTCAGCATATTTTGTGAGCCGCTATTTCTGTTCATTTCCCACGCAACGGTTTCCAGTTGCGATTTTTCCCGAGTGTAGTACACATCACGCGCTGCCGATATAAATTCGACTTGAATCCATCATGACACTTAACCCAGCTAATGGTACTCCAGGTAGCGAAAATGCTGCTCAATCAAATGAACAGGTGGCCACAGATCGAGTTAGCTTTTTTAAGTTAAAAACAAAAGCAATATTCAACCGGCTTGAGCGAATAGCTGCCGAGATGGACAGTGATAAGCTGCACGGGATGAACGAATACGCTCTGACGGCACTACTGGACTCATTGGGGGAACTGAAGTCAAGTTTCAACGGTGCGCACACAAGCTTGGAGGAATTGGATTTTGATTCAATTTGCAGCGATCTGCCTGGTAAATTCGACTCCACTTTAGTTAACCTCAGATCCACTCTGCAGCGTGAAATTGGAAAGCGTAGTGCACCTCAGCTATGCTCCACATTCAGGATTAACGCCAATGAGTCGCAATCAATTATAGTGAACACCAACCGATCAAGCTTGCCGTTACTTACACTGCCAAAGTTCACTGGTGTCTATACTGAGTGGACAAACTTCTTCTCCATGTTGGTATCTGTCATCGACAAGGATAGCGACCTTACGCCGGTCGACAAGCTTCAACATCTACGTTCCTGCCTGAGTGGTGCAGCGCTGAATACCATACGTTCTCTAGAAATAAATGAGGCTAATTATAAAAATGCATTCGATCTTTTGCATAAGCGTTTTGATAACAAGCGCTTATATTTCAGGCACACATCAGGGAGATCTTCGGGCTGGGCAAAGCAG
>NW_016178222.1:0-222 GCF_001687245.7 Rhagoletis zephyria
TTTTGCAAGTTTTCTTCTTTATCTTCCACAAATCGACTCATATATTTTGTCAATTTGACCTGAATACGTATATTTAAATGCGAAACTGCATACATATTTAGGGGATTCACAAGACGTGTTAACCGTCGTAAAATCTTAAGCTTAACACTTGTTTATGTAAAATAGCGGTTAAAATGGTTGGGGGGTTGGCTAATTATATATTCTTTATCAGTTTAAAAGAAT
>NW_016178222.1:245-8000 GCF_001687245.7 Rhagoletis zephyria
CTTAAGATTTTACGACGGTTAACACGTCTTGTGAATCCCCTAATTATATCAGTTCATTTTAACAAACAAATCCTTAGTCAGTCATAATTTATTCACATTAGACCGTAAAAGAAAAAAAAATTTCTCTACACCTTCGACTCCAAAGTATTTTTGCATGGCAATTTTTTTGCCCGAACTTAGAAGTTGCCTTCTTACAAATTTTCGTCATATTTTTGGCGTTTACAGTTTTGTCAATCAAAATTTATATGTGATAAATACGAGTATCTGCGGCTATTTAGAGGTCGCTCAAAACGCTCAAAGTTGTCCATGCAAACTTCGCAAGCTCACACAATTTGGTTTATTTCTTATGATTGAAGACCCTAGGCTTGCAGTTCATGTGTACATTGACAGGACATTGATCGTTAGCATCACTTTCCTCTAAGTAAGGTCTAGTCCACAGTAGGCTCTCTGCTTAGGGGAAGTTGTCTGCCAAATCTAGAGGCAACCATCAAAAGAGGGCACAAAAACTGGTTCCAGTTTGCCGGGAAAAGTGCTATGTTTTTCAACATTGCTCCTGGTCTCAATATTTAGCTAAGTTGCCTTCGTAGTTTTTCTGGTAAAGCTACCCAGATAGTTTTTGTGAAGCCGCGTAGCCAGCTCAACCTAAACTAACCCCAAAGTCTCGAATAAACTGTATAGCTCACTCATTCTTGATCGTCGGACTTTAGTTTCTTTCGAGGCTCCCATTTAGCATCCTAACTAGCATTTTTATTTAAATTTTACAGTAAGTCTCTATATATAAAAATAAATAAATGCGTTATTTCTTAAGTAATTATTAATATGAATTTATAATGGCATTACCCCAAATTTGAAGAAAAAAGGTTTCTTTCTTAGCAGCGGTCGCCCCTCGGAGGGCAATGGCAAACCTCCGACTGTATTTCCATTGTGGTTGGAATTAAAGGGTTAAAATAATAAACAACAAAATTTCGGGCTAAGTTTTGCTTTGGCGGTCTTAAAGAAGAACTATGTAATTTTACACAAAATAAAAATAAATATGTACTAAACAAATATTCACCAATGCCCACAGTTAAACTCGCCGGCACGTGATAAACTAGCGAGTTGACATTTAATATTCTTGATGGCACATCTTGTAAACGCACAACACGAGCGCTGCTGTAAATGCTTTAGCCGGCATGTCGACGTATATTAATGTGGAATAAAATAGCGTTCACCTCTTTTATTTCATACAGAATCAATTGCAAGAACCTACTGACATTGACTGGGATTCACCACACACGCCAGGCATAAAACTGAGTCGACGGGACGAGTCGGAATCGGTGGCAAAGGAACATTGCTGCCGTTTGCGCTCTCTCGGACTCAGCTCTGGCGAAGTGGATTTCTCGCAACAACAAAGACCGGCATAACAACGATTTCAAACAGCAACAACCATATATGCATGTGGGATGAATGTGAAGTAATGTCACACCATGTAAAGAGGTGGTCATTTCGTAGTGTTGGAAAGTACTTTATGTTCAGGAATTCAAGCACCTACAGCAAACGGTGGTTGTTTTGGCACCTCCCTATCAGCTGTTCGCTTGCTTTCGTTTGTTTTGCTCCCTAGCTTTTGTTTACAATCGAGTGAATGCATTGGCACTTTTTACTCACTTTCACATGAAATTGCGGTGCTCTCGGAGACATTTTGTTGAGCTGCATAATCGACATGGCTGCAGAGAAAACAATGGCCAAAAGTCGACAGCAATCGTTTGCTGCGAACCGATTTTGGGTTTATACATACATACATACATATGTAGTTGATAATTTGAGAAAATAAATGTTTGATATTTTTTTTATAAAAATGTCGAAATGTTTATTTCACATAAAAGTAAACATTAAACATTGTGATAAACCATATAGCAATAAGAAAATTATGGATGATAACGTACATTCATATGTAGATGTCACCGTAGTTTAAGACTGTACAATTATAAGCAACATCCATTTAAGAGAATGTTTAAGTGAGAGCCTGTAAGTTACGTTAAGTTGCCATAATCAGACCATTACTTTCCGCCCATGCTACTGAAGGCCGAGGGTCATCAACTTTGGCTCTCGATCGGGAGATCCATGAGGGCGACCTTATCAATTGGTATCGCTGAGAGGTTCCAGAGACACTGCATTAAGCAGTATCAGCGCTTTTTAGCCGAATAGACCTACAGTTAGGGTGCATTCACACTGGAAGCGGGCCGAGCAGAGCAAAGCTTTCAAATTGATGCACATACATAGCTATATGAAAGTGTTCATACAGCAAGCTTTTTCAGCCTCTTGAAATAATTAAATTAAAACGTATTTTTACAGAAACCAATTGTAGCGAATTGAACAAATATTTTAGCCGTATTTCATTGCAGGTAAATTTTGTGATTTATTTACGTCCGATTCCATACAAAAAGCTCGGCTAAGCTTCGTTCAGTGTGAATTTGAATTTGAAGATCGCCCTATTTTAGAATTTGATTGAAAAACACACAATTTCAGAATTTGGTTGAAGAATGCCCTATCTCAGAATTTTGTTCAAAAGCGCCCTATCTCAAACGAAAATACATTGAAAATGTACAGAGACAGTTCGTTTTTAAACCAAATTTTGAGACAAATTCTGAAATAGGGAGTTGTTGAAAAATTGTCTGAAATAGGACGTTTTTGAACAGGCCGCCAAAATAGGTCGATCTTCTACTCAGCCATCGATAACTTCCAATCAATACATATTTTGTTCTAGTGAGATACTGGTGATCGATACAGCTATGAAACTTTTACACAACGTAGACGAAGAGTTAGCGGTAATTTCTGCATACTCAACTCAAAATTTGTATTTTTTGAATTATGACTCTATTGAAGTAAATGAGCGAAATGTACATATTTGTTAAGGAATATTTTAACTTTAAGTATTTCATGCTACTGTGATATACACAATTTAAAGAGCCGTTTCCTAGATGCTACTGTCGCACTTTGAAATTAATTACCCCAGATTTGAGCTAAATAATGTCAAACTATTTGTTCTGCAATAAATTTGTAATTACTGTGAATGTTCATAACAATTTAGTATACCCAACCGAATTCAAATGCCACAAATTACAAACAATATAAGCTTCCCCTTTCGGGCTACCCATTAAAAATTAAATACTATTTAAATTAAATTGCAACTATAAATTTAGAATTTACGAGCAAAGCGGACAAGAGACAAAAGCAAGATGGCAAATACTCAAGCCACCAGAAATGCAGAGGAGTTATTTAAAAGTTTACACACAACAACAGCTATGCACACACACATAGCAAATAGCGTGCACTAGTGCTGTCTCTCAAGCAGCTAATTTTGTTCTCCAGCAAAAACAACTAAACATACAGTTATCCAGGCCAGACGATTAGAAACAGTATTTAGATGTTTATACATATTTTCAAGGTTATCCCGTTTTTTTAATTTTAATACTCTTTTTTAAATATACTAGTTCATTCCTAGCTTTAAATGAAGTGGTGGTAGGACAACGTTTTCAGCTTTAACCAACGGGACGATAAACAAGTTTTTCCGGCCTATTTAATGCGGCTCTCGGGATGGCCATACTTTTCGGCCATAGAAAACGTCAAATAATAAAACGGTCAAGCAAAAATTGTTGAGTTGTATAGCCAAAAATAATATTTTTTAAAAAATTTTGTTTCCATAAAAAGTTTGATACCTCATTAAACTTTCGTCCGATTTTTACAAATAAGCACTCTTTTTTTTCATTATTAAACTTAGTTTTACAATCAATTTAGGACTAGTATGGGTTTCCTATAAAAAAGTGTGTAAAAACCTCACCAAAATTGAAAAAAGGCGAAAAAGGCAAAAAAAAATGTGTTTGCTGGGTAAATACACACAGATCTCTTAAGGTTTCTTTATTCACATGAATATAGTTCAAGGGGCCCAAGTTTCTTCTTTTTAAACCCGGTAATAAACTGAAACTTGGTTCATAATTAACTAAATTACAGGCTTATAAGTGCGCAAAAGTACGAAAATCCAGTTTTTAACGGTAAATCAAGATTTTGGGGGTGTTTGGCAAATTTCATAGTTTGATTCTTACTCAAAAGTTTTTTTATTCCNTTTTTTTTGTATGGTAACAAATTATGTCAAAATTGTGAAACTTTAATATTTTTAATCCCGAGTGGCAACCCGTAAAAACTATTTTAAAATTTTGAAATTTTCGTTGATGTCTTTAATTTAACGAAATGAAGTGGTGTCCCGTACAAAATTTCAATTTAGACATTTTAAGAAGCACCCTAGCAAGGACATTGTTTGCCAGTTTTTGGAAACTACTATGAGTTAAGTAGTCAAAAACGACAGTTATTTCAGTCAGTTTCGAAAAACACGTAGAGTGACCATGATTGTTCCAGGTTCAATACCAACAGAGTGGAAATCTCTTAGCTGATAGTAATTTTTAAACATTTCAAAATGCAATGAGCGAACTTAATATGATTCTTCAAAAAAGCTATAAAACCAGCATTTCTCCAATAAGCCTTTGATAGAGTATAAATCGAGTTTTAGAAACATAGATGACGATTAAAAGCATGTCTTTTCGGCAGAACTATTGTAATAACTTTTGCTTCAGTAATTGAAAAAATTTAAAAGCGCGTTTCCATGCCGCCCAAATGGCGTAATTTCGACACTATTCTCAATTTCAGCTGAAATTGCGATACGATTCTCAATTTGGCCATACAAAAAAGTGTCGCCTGAAATTGCGTATGAATCTCAATTTCAGCGAAATTCAGACGAAATTGCCTCAACTTCGCGAACATAACTCTGAAAATTGCTTATTGCGAATTATTAATGAGCTAAAAGAAGAAAAACAAACGTCAATAATAAGCAAATAAAAGCAAAACAAACAAACCGAGTAAAGCAAAACTAACAAAACAACAACAAACAAAAAATAAACAAACTGTCATCGAAATTGAAATTGAAAATTCGATGGTCGTGTAAACAGCTAAAATTTCTAATTGAAATTGAGTGTAGAAATTGCTCAATTTCGGACTCGTGGAAACAGACTTTTAATTAAAAACAGAGAACTTTTAAATGAGGTACAAATGAATTTAAATTTCATAGATAATCAGATTTCGACATTGTTTACTTATGACCGAATAACCTTTTTATTGCTTCAATATAAATATTGGCCTATAGAATTTTTGTTAAATTCAGCTACCACGCTGCGAAAGATGATTGAAAGTATTATGATGAAAGATAAACATATGTACGTACTTTGCTTCCGATTATACATTTGTGTGTACAATTATATCTTCAATTACTTTTTGGCATCTTACGCCTACATTCGGTTACCACGCAATGCTCCTTTGTTGAATATATTTTATTTAAATATTAATTACTGAAACTCATTCATTTCTCGCTGCCGCTGGTGTAGCCTTCCTCTGCCCCAGATCCATGTATAATGTTTGAGACGATGATTTCATATTTGCTTTACTTTCCTGTGCCGGTTTCGTGTTAGTTGTTGCTTTTTCTTGGTTAGTTCTTGGGTTGTTCATTTATTCTTACACACACTTACATCATACATATGTACATATATGTATGTGATGTTACTCTTTTTCTTGACGCATTGCAGCCCTCTGAGCGCAAAATTGAAATCGTATGCAATTTATACAACGTCAATTCCAAGCAGCAGACATTCAACTGTAAAATAGTAGAGTAAACGTATGTAGTTCCATAATTTCTTTGGTATTTTTGGGTTCCAGAACTTGCAATCTGAATAAGCGTTGGGTGGACCTTTTGTCTAAATATTTACGCAACCATTCCTCATACGCACTGTCGACCATAATTTGAGTTCGGTGGCGATTTTTTTGTTGATATTGAAGGGATGCACTGCTTTTCATTGCAGGTGAAGTTTTAATTGTTAAAGCAAATAACTATTGGAAAATTCGCTGAATGCGGATGAACTGTAAGCGATGACTTTCATAATAATAGTATAATTACCAAATTTAATATTCTACCAATGCTATTAAGCATAAGTAAATACAACCTTAATATGCATTAAATTAATAAGTAAGTCGTAAAAGAGTCTTAACACTCATTGAGATTATTTGTATGATTGTCAAGTGAAGCACTTCGAAGGAATTAAACAAATGAAATTTGCATTGGAACAACCAAACCAGCTGATTGATTCCTTTGTAGCTAACAAAGACATCGGTTCAATTGCGGTCAATTGAATAACATCCATTTTCAATGAATTTAAGAGACCAGAGGCATTAATATCTTTTCGAGTGCTTGTTAACATATACATACAAAAGTAAGTAGATTTGGGGTTTGTTGATTTTGAATATTGATGACGATATATTTGCAGAGTGCTTCTAATAGCTTGCCTTGTACTTTAGTGTGGGCCTTATTTTTCAGCTTTGAGCTACTAAGCAAGACTCGACCGAACAAATTTCGTTTGGTCATGAAAAGTGTTCTGGCTTAAAAGTTGCGCAAATCCATGAAATGTTTCACAAAGTGGTAAAAGTTGTCTGTAAATCAGTGGAAGATTAAAAAGTGGTTTTTGCCTGCTGAATCGGAAAATTAACATAAAATTTGATATCCGCCAGAATATAAAAAACATCTAAAAAATTCTCATTTTACAGAAAAAGAAATACCTCTATAACTTGTCTTTTTTTGCAGCTTGAAAATTTGCTTCCATACAAATATTTAGGTCGCACACTAATGTGTAGTACTGTACATAGAAAAACGTACATATATACGTACATACATATGTATTTGCTCTGTAAACCAATAAAAGCTTCTCTAAAGGAGAACGGCAGAGTGGTTGCTGGAAGCGATCCTAAGCGACTTTAAGATGTGATGTAACTAGCGCTAGAAGAACTTGTGTTTATTTATTTATTGATGGCAAAATTGTTTCAATTTAAATTCATTTTTAATTCAATATATTGATAAATATAAAAAGTCATTAATTTAAAAAAACATCAAATATTCAATACAAAATCAATTTAAAAGCGAGAGCTTGCCACAAGCCAATTTATTATATTGCTTATATTATATATATGTATACTTGCTTTCACCTTGGCACACTGTCTGCCACCTTTCGAGCAAAACATATGGAAACACTTAATATGATTTACATATAAATTGTTATAGCATATCATCGCTTCTAGCAACCACTCTGCGTCAACCTTAGTGTAGGAAGCTGTACTTTGAAAAAATCATTTTCAAATATAAATTTGCGAAAACCGATGAGAATATTATATTTTTATCGGACTACGGGCAACCATACTAATCGGAGTTTCTAGCCACGCGTGCTGAGCTTTTTAAAGCCGAGGACAGGCAATGAACGGCAAAGCGGCGAGCGCCTCACCGACTTAATATTAAGACTTATGAAATACAATTGAAGTGGCCACGCTCAGCCGCTCATTGTGTGGCCTCGACCTAAGTTTTGTATGAGGTTGCTCACACTTCTGGGTATGTGGTTATATTTTGTATTCAGCTTACAATAATAAAATATGCTACAGAATAATAGTTTTTAACCAGATAACCTGATAACCAAGCAAGTGTGAAGAACCTATATGTATTTTACACAGATAGGCACAATGTGCTAGTTATCTTTGGCTAATATTGATGTAAATAGACGCTCAAATATTGACGCTTTTCGGAAAACTAAGCACTCGCTGTAGTCAAATATTTGAATAAACTAATAAAATTTTGAAAAATCTCAAACCCATGAAAAAATGGTATTGGCATGTTTACATTTATGGTCAAAATAATAG
>NW_016178223.1:0-7995 GCF_001687245.7 Rhagoletis zephyria
CCCCATCATCCATATGTCTGGAATGACGAGAGTGGCCATAGAAAAGTTGAGGACCTCCGTTAGGTACGCTACTCCCGCAAGACTCAAATTTTTCAGCATCAACATGCATATTCCGTCGGGTCCATGNTGTTGGCTGGTTTCCCCGGTTTGAGCAGTGGGACCACTCTCCCCATCATCCATATGTCTGGAATGACGAGAGTGGCCATAGAAAAGTTGAGGACCTCCGTTAGGTACGCTACTCCCGCAAGACTCAAATTTTTCAGCATCAACATGCATATTCCGTCGGGTCCAATGGCTTTGGAGGCTTTCGCCTTCCCGATGGCTACCCTTACCTCACCGCTGGTGAAAACAAGAGGCGCACTAGGTTTTGGTATTTTGTGCAGCCTTCTGGTCACTCGACGTTTGGCTTTATCCACCGGAGGATGGAGAATGAACTGCCGGCTAAAATAGCTCGCAAATCTCTCTGGGTCCGACGAAGCGTGGTCACCAAAGTCTATCTCGACTCTGTCGTCGCGCTTCGTCGGGTTGGACAACGACCTCACGGTTGACCAAAGCTTGCTCACCCAGAGGCGAAGTTGCAGGTCTTCCAATGCTCTTCCTATTTCTTCCGCTTATGTACGTTCACAAGTTGCCGAATTGAGATCCCTAATACGGGGATTTCCGGGATCGGTCTGACGAAGGTTGTCGCGCTCATCAGGTAGAACAGCAGCTTCGGCGGGAAAATTCGGACGTGGATCCTTAATACATCTTGCTGGGATGAAGCGAGCTGCAGCAGCGGAGACAACCCTGCGAAACTTACGTTCACCTACATGGACGTCGGTTGGTATGGGAAGTGCAGTGAAGACGCCCTCAGTAACATCCGTGAAGCCTTTCCAGTCAGCTTTGGAAAAGTTGACATAAGTCCGGTGATCCACGGAAGCAAAGTCGGCAGGTTTATTAATCGAGATGACTATGGGCAGATGGTCTGATGCTAGGGTCAGCATAGGTCGCCATCATACGCTGTTTATCAGACCAGCGCTGACAATTGTTAAATCTGGCGAGCTACAGCAGCTGCCCATAATCCTGGTGGGTGCGTCGTCATAAATTAAGCAGAATGTCGAATCGTCTATCTGCTCAGCCAGATGTAGTCCTGAGCACGCCCTAAAGTGGCACCAGCCGAGGCAAGAGTTGCACTTGACTGATGTCACGTTACGGTATATTCTGCTCTGACAAACAGAGCAGATTGTCGGAGGGACTAGGAGTTGCCGGCGGTGGTGTGTGGGTGCAATTGTGTTTGTTTGTGTATCTATTGTTGTGTTGTGTTGGGGTGTGGGTGTGTTGATTGTGTGCTGCCCAGGCGGGTGGTGGTTTGCCGTGGAGGCGGTCCGGTTCGCACAGCATGGGGCCACGAACGACGTGGTCCATTGCCACCCGTCACAGGCATTGCACCTGACCGAGGTGGAGTTTGTATGCAGTCGTCTCTGGCATACGCAGCAGGTGTAGATTTCTGGCCCTGGGTTTGACTCTATGCCAGCCCTGAGCAGAAGGGTGCGGAGAAGATGTAGCCCTAGAATCGAGCAACGTTTGATGGATTTCGCCGACCTAAACGGGGTTAGATCGCCGAAAAAACAGCCCTTGGTCGGGTAAAACCCGAGTCATTCCGGTACGTAGAACCGGCTGTCGTGGGAATGTCGCATGTGTTGCTTGTGTTGACATGCATAGATTTGATGCATGATTTGATTTCAATTATTCGACAATGTCTTCATATGTTATTGTGAAACATGTATGAGCGACATAATATGAACTAGCACTTGCATGATGTTTCACATGTCGCTATGTCTTATAGTTCAACATTTGCAGGACTTTAATTCATATGGCTAGCTTAGAGTGAAATGTTGCTAAGTCAGTTTATAGAAATTTTACTGGAGAGAAAAACAACCTTTCTAAACATTTCCTTCAAGAATTTTGCAAAAGATTTCGTTGCAAATTAAAAGATTTAGAATTCTTTGTGAGCTTATCAAATTTTCACGCGTCTTTTTGACTTAATAAATTCGCCTTAAATTGAATATAAATGGGAAGAAATAAAACAAGCACGTTAGTTAATCCTTTTGGAGACATTGCGTTTTTTAATTTATTTTGCTTCCTATAGCCAAATATGAGTTTTCACAAAAAGTGGACGTAGATTAGATGATAATGGGTCTTTCTTTGTAGGACTTTCTTTTCGTTGGCAACTAAACTGCCGACAATTTTTAACTATTCACAATAATAATGGGATTAAAAAATAAAAGTCCGGGAATAAAATTGTCACTGAATCGTTTCGTTACAAGTTCTTTTTTCCGATACCTACTCAGTACTCGGTTAACAAGTATCGATACCAAAATTGCTTGCTATCGGACGAAAAGTATCGAGTGTGTACTTGTATTTACTAGGATCGTTTTGTGGAGTTGTAAAACTATCGATAGTGCCACCATCGATAGTTTCCATGTTTCAGAAAAAAACTATCATTACTCGTTGATAGTTTCCAGCAATACTATCGATAGTGTCAAACGCTACCATCGATAGTCAATGTAATGTTAAAAACTCTTCCAAATTAACAGGGACGGCTTCGAAAAACAAAAAAACAAAATATTGAAAATATAAACACACGTAGGACAGTTTTCTTAAGTAACTTTTAACTTTAAAATTCACTTTATGTTTAAATATTGCTTTAACATGTATAGTTCTGTCTAAGTAAAGCATTTTATTATCGAATTTTATTTATTTATTTACATATCTATTACTGAAGCTTACAATTAAAAATAAAATTATGAGCCTAATAAAGAAAGATTCTTCTTATGATCCATAACACATGGCAACGAAAATGGGAAAAAATTTGTTGCGGCAAATGTTACAGCTGTTTTTGATTGACTTGTGAGTGCTGATTACGAATTCATGAGCATAACATTTCCATCAGCTCCAGATTTTGTGAAAAACGAGGTCAAAATGTCAAAAAATCGGGTTTTTTTGGCAATATTTTAGAAGCTCTAGCAAAGAATCAAAAGGCGGGACTACTATCCCTGAAAATACCATCCCTACACCTTGACCTGATGGTCACTTATAGTCATTTATTGAACAGGAAAACCTGATTTTGTGCGAAGTTTGAGTACCCACCGCAATTAAACAAGTAGATATAGGATAGAGCCTTCCACTTGGGCTGAAACTAAGGTTTGAACTTTCGACTACAATTGCTTAAAATACCATCCCTGAACCTTAACCCTAAGGTCACTTATAGTTATTTATTTAACAGCAAAAACTGATTTTGGCAAAACTTATTTATTTTTTTCAATAGCACAGTATTTATTCCAGTATTTTTATATTGCTCAATAAATGACTTTTAGTGACCATCAGGTCAAGGTGCAGGGGTAGTAGCCGAGAGTTATAGCTTTAATTTGAGCCACAGTTAAAGGTTCTAAAGGTTGTTTTTTGTGCTAGACCTTCTAAAATATTGCAAAAAACGCGATTTTTTGACACTTTGACCTCGTTTTTCTTAAAATCTGGAGCTGGTGGAAGCTTTATGCTTACGGACTCATAATCAGCATAAAAAAGTCTATGAAAAACCGCTTTATCATTTGCCGCAACAAAATCACTGTTGCCTTGTTTAATTGTTGCTTATTATAAATTTTCAAATATGCTATATTTTGTTTAAATTTCGTAATATAATTTTTTGATTTGTTTACAGCCAAGAAACATAAAAACGTCAAACACCGATTATAGAAATGCTTTACTTCAGACATAGCCTTATGGTTTGAAGCAACGTTTAAATATAAAGGGAGCTTTTCAATTAAAGTTTGCTTGAGAAAATGGCCATTAAAGGAGGAATCACAATGAAAGTATCACTTATAATAAAAAATTGACAAACTTAAAAAACTGACGCGCAGCTACATGGAGACATTACCCTGCAAAAATCGCGACTACTCCATGCATGCATGTAAAGAGTACTCCCGAACGATCAAGGAGTACTCCAAAATTAACCACAATTCATATAAAAAATATGGTCCAATTAACATTGCGATGTCCTAGGGCAGGACCATATACTCCATCTCTGCATTACATCAGAGTAGTGCAAAACTACTCCTAATATACTCCAATGACATTGTCGTTATATTTTTTCGTTTGTACACGCTTTTGTTCTTCACTTCGCAGATGCTTTTTTGAAATGAATAAAAACCAAAAACAAAAATTAAAAATTACATGTTGCTTCTGACGACATTCGAACCCGAACATGCTGAAAGCTAAGAACTAACAGCTAGCATCTCTACACGTTTAGCTACAGCCAGACATGCAAATGTACTTTCAAATGCTTAACTTCAATCACATTTCGTTAAACCACGAGCAGTGATCGGGTAACAATAAGCTGGTGCAGAGACACGAGTTGGTCCGCTACAGCATGACAGAGGAGCACTTTTGTAAGTACTCCAATATACCACAAATAGAGTACATGGTCCAACGATTTTCGCAGGGTATAAGTAAAATCGGCTGTGCTAGAGGTTTTAAACTATCGATAGTCAACTAGTACTATCGATAGTTTAACCTTTTTTGAGAAAAACTATCACTACTCATCGATAGGGAAAAAAAACAAAACTATCGATAGTACCATCCATAGTTTGACTCTTCTATCGTTTTGTCCCTATTTGTAACTGGTAGAATTAATTTGCTATGCTCTCCGCTCTTAAAATGCTGGCTGTGGGCTCAAAGCATTTCAGTGGTACGACATGATATTATTAAGTATTTTTAATGTCTTTTTGATTTATTTAGGGTTTGTGTTTAGGACCGCCGGGCTCAAAAACTTTGCTCCACAGAAGAAATATGACTGTAAGTAAACATTTCTTGAATATTCCTTTAATTAGGGTTCCCGTTTTTACAGATGTTGAAAAAATAGAACGGCCAAAACTACGTGTTATGGAGAGAGCACCACAGTATCCCCCAAATCTCCGACCGCCGAAGATGCAGAAGAAGTTGAAGAATATGAGGGGCCCTGAGATGGTTCATAATGAGTTTGTTCACAAGCAATGTGGCATAATTGCTGAAAGTGGAGGACGTTTGAGATGGGGGCATTTCGAAATGTTACGTTTAACAATCGGTCGCAAAATGGATGTCAACAGAATGTTTGCTAGTTGGAGGGTGCCACCGCCTTGGCAGCCAATAACCAAAAAAGGGCAAGGTCAACGTATGGGTGGGGGAAAAGGAGCCATAGATCATTACGTAACACCTGTCAAAAAGGGCCGTGTAATTCTTGAAATCGCTGGAAAATGCGAATTTGCGGAAGTACAACCATTTTTAGAATTAGTAGCTCAGCAATTACCTTTCAAAGCTCGTGTAGCGTCACAAGAAATGTTAAATTCCTCGAAAATAGACAACCATGAAACACTTCAAGGTAGATACTTGAAGCACATAATACAAAATAATTTAAGTGGTTGTCATAAATGGCTTTCCCCAGTTGATCACAAATGGTTTGGTAAATATATTTAATTGTAATAGTTAAAAATAAATAATATTGCTATTTATCCTAGTTTAAGGCTTGTATGCAGCTCTCAAGAAAAGGAAAAACTGCATATAAAATGACGTACAAGAAATAGCTAAGAAATTTTCTTGAGTCAAATTTCCTTAAGGCAGTACGCAGTTCTTAAGAAATTTACTATGCTTTCTACTACGGTTTTCGAAAGTTTTTTGTGAAAAAAGAGCACAAGGCAACCCAGGTTTGCAACAGAAATATATGCCCGTTCCATTATTTCTTGAGGACAGAGTGAGGCAACAGGCTGTGAAGTATCAAATATGTAAAAATTCCTTGGACAAACACGAAATAATGGCAAATTTTTCTTGACCGTTATCTTGAGAGCTGCATACAGGCCTATAGCCAGGTCGGTTAAAATATACGTGACCTGAAAGGCCAGTATGCAGCCCTCAACAAAAGTAAAAACTCCATATAAAATGATGTACAAGAAATTGCTAAGAAAATTTCTTGTGTAAAATTTTGNATAATGGCAAATTTTTCTTGACCGTTATCTTGAGAGCTGCATACAGGCCTTTAGCCAGGTCGGTTAAAATATACGTGACCAGAAAGGCCAGTATGCAGCCCTCAACAAAAGTAAAAACTCCATATAAAATGACGTACAAGAAATTGCTAAGAAAATTTCTTGTGTAAAATTTTGTTGAGGCAGTACGCAGTTCTTAAGAAATTTGCTACGCTTTCTACTACGCTTTTCTAAAGTTTTTTGTGAAAATAGAGTACAAGGCAACTCATGCTTGCAACAGAAATATATGCCCGTTCCATTATTTCTTGAGGAAAGAGCGAGGCAACAGGCTGGTGAAGTATCAGTTGTCAAAATTCCTTGGACACACACACACGAAATAATGGCAATTTTTTCTTGACCGCTTGAGAGCTGCATACTGGGCTGAAAGGTAGTGTTGTTAAGTGAAAAAAACTGCTCTATTGTGAATTGTTAATGGGAAAGCGGAGAGGGAAATTTTTGTTTCCTTTTATACGCATAAAAAAGTATATATATTACGCAAATACCTCGCATAATTAATCATTTAAATTGGTTTTTGTATCCCGTTAAACTAATCACATGTTTCTTTCCAGCTACCAACTGGGTTGCTTAAAGGCCAGTATGCAGCTGTCTAGAAAAGCAAAAAATCCATATAAAATGACGTACAAGAAATGGATAAGAAATTTTCTTGTCTAAAATTTTCTTGAGTCAGTACGCAGTTCTTGAGAAATTGGCTACGCTTTCTATTACGGTTTTCTAAAGTTTTTTGTGAAAAAAGAGCACAAGGCAACCCAAGAATGATAGAATACAAGATTGCGCCGTCCTGGGCGTTGACATTTGTGTACCACAAGTAAACAAAGAATAGAGCGAAAAGAAGACCGAGTTGAAACTGCCAAAGCGGTTCACTTTACTGCGAAAAACGTGTTTTAATTTTGCTAAAAGCGAAAATATTGAATTTTTCACCTAATCTATTAGAGAACAGTGAACATTTTAGTGCACTCCATTGCTTTGCAAAGGAGCCTGCTTCAGCAAATGTTTAAGTGCACTTTATTGCTTTGCAATTAAGGTTTCTGCAGAAAACTGCAGCAGCATCTCTGCGGGATTGATTAGTTAACTTGCTAATGGAGGCTGCGTGGAGCAGAAACAAAATCATTGTGAGGAAATGCTGTTAATATAATAATAGAGAAACATTTCGGGAGCACACAAAATGCAGCGATTCGTCCCAGCGCTGCACTTGCATCTTGGCGGCTGTCGCACTTTAACACACAGCACATCGTTGTATTAGTTTTTACGCAGTCTTCAACTCAAAAATCGCTCACAAATTGCAAATTAACATGATTTAAACTGATTTTTACTTATAATTCAAACTTCTCTTTTGCTGATTTGTAAACAAAGGTTTATTTACAAGTTACCAGAACTGTCAAAATCGGCAAAACCAAAGTAGAGGTACCACTGACGGCGCCACCTTTGTTCGCTGCACCGTGAAGGCAACCCATGCTTGAAACAGAAATAGTTTCGTTCCTTATCTCCCAGAAAAAGTTCGAAGTAGTCAGATTTTGTCCAAAAAGCGATCCTTAACTCGAAATTTACAGCAAAAATGAAAGAGCAACCTTCAGTGAGAGTGACTTTCTTCAGTCCGAAGTAGTCAGAAGAATTTTTTCTGGCAAAATCTTGAAAAGTGTCAAACTCAACTGAATTTAAATTAACAAAAAAAGTGAGAATAATCTAAAAAGTGAATTGAAAGTGGAAGGAGGCAAAAAATAATTGATATAGTGTTTATTGTGCTTGTGCTTGTGTGGATGTGTTTTGTACATACTTTCTATTCTTATTTGACGTTAGTTTTGTTGTTGCCATTCTTTGGACTAAAAATTTGGTTTTTTGCGTTCCTTTACTTTTTCCTGTAACAGTAGCTACACACGACGAGCATATCCGCGCACATGTGCGCCAAATGCTGGCTGTCGTTTGCTACAGACGGCGAGCGGCTCATAAG
>NW_016178224.1:0-1967 GCF_001687245.7 Rhagoletis zephyria
CAGTGCGTAGCCCTCTTCCTCTCGTAATCCAGTATTCATTACCCCTATTGCCCCCCTCAGCTAAACCAGCACGCGGTCTTTTTTTTATTGTTTTATTTTGGTAGCGCAACTCGAGCATACACCCAGCAGTCAACATAAACCCCACCCAAGCCAACGATGCTGAGCCGGTGCAAGCGCGTGCTCTGCTGAGTGCACCCTATATCCGCTCGATAAATCTTACAACGTTAAATGCTACAAATAAAATAATTGGCGCCCAACGTGGGGCCTGATCGTTTGGGAAAAATAATTTTGAGCCCAAGTACAACCTTTTTGTACATGTAAACACNTATTTTGGTAGCGCAACTCGAGCATACACCCAGCAGTCAACATAAACCCCACCCAAGCCAACGATGCTGAGCCGGTACAAGCGCGTGCTCTGCTGAGTGCACCCTACATCCGCTCGATAAAGCTTACAACGTTAAATACTACAAAGTAAATAATTGGCGCCCAACGTGGGGCCTGATCGTTTGGGAAAAATAATTTTGAGCCCAAGTACAACCTTTTTGTACATGTAAACACTTTTTGTAGGCCTTCAACAAAAGATGCTTCCAAACGTATTAGGCTTAACCTTCGCTAAAATTTTCGAGTAAATAACATCTTTAAACTCGATTTAGTCCCTTCGTCCGTCTTATCCAATGTCCTATGTTTCAGCTGGGAGATAAAGGGAACGCTATTCGCTTCTGCTTGGCTATAGTAACCATATCTTAGAATAAGCTGAACACTGCATGCGCTTATGCATGATTTCATCGATACGCTAGTATTTACCTTCAACTTGGGTCTAGATCCTGAAATTATTTTCGAGCGTAAGCCATTTGTTCCTTGTGTTATCGTCTGTTTGTGTAGTTGCAGCTGATTGGAGGTTTTACGTGGGCTAGAACTACGGCCTCTCGGCTCATCATATGCATAAGGGCTGATGCACCCTAAACTTCCCTTCGCATTGATGATTTTTTTTATTTTTCGCAATAGTTTCTTGTCGCTGTTGAAGGGTTTTATTTTTATGTAGCACTGTTTATCTGGTTCTCGCCTGGAAGGAACCGCGTTGCTCATACATAGTATAGCCGCTAAGCTGTTGAATTGAATGTGTTACAAAAATCCTTCCAGAATTAATGCTTTTGAGTTGAGCTTTAGTCTGCGTTTGCAATCGCATGGGGTTTCTTTCCTTACTTTGCCGGTGTGGCCTACTGCATCTCGCTCGCTTAAAGCTCTGCTTTATTTCTTCCCTTAGTTGAAATACTTAATTTGAGAGGGCCTGGATGCAATCACATGGTGGAAAACTGTGGATTGGCCGCTTTCAAGAATTAGTGGGTTCAGCATACTTGTAATCTTAATTTATCTTACCATCCTTACTTAGCTTGAGCCAACAAGAGGAGTTGACCATCGCTATTCCCACGAACCGATTGCATGGCATCCGAATAATGTGTGAAGTTTTTATTTGATTTTTGATTGGCCTTTTTTTTATTTACATAGAGATGTATGTACATAGCCAAGTATTTTAGAGTTTAATATAACTGATTTAGTTTTGAAATGTCAGTAAGGCATAACAGTGAAGACTTAACAAGTGCCGATGACGCCCAAGCCCATTGCTTTATTTGCACCAATGTTATAGAGCACCAAGCTCAACTGATTAAAACCATTTGCGACCATACCTTCCATAGAGTTTTCTTTAATACCAAAGTAGGGACCAATCCCACTAAAGTTGGCCCAGTTTGCAAAAAGGTATTGCACGCTTTAACGTCGAACTTACTGGACGTCCCTCCTCCAAGCCAGTCCACTAGCGCACCCTCGCACACTCCGTCTAAGATACATAATACCAGATCTCAAACCAAGCGCACCCTAACTCCTAAGGAACTGGCTATGGCTCCCGCTGGTGAAGATAGTAATAGGGTTCCCCCCGGATGCACCGATTCAGCAGCCCGTGATACACAGGG
>NW_016178224.1:6411-7994 GCF_001687245.7 Rhagoletis zephyria
AACACGCGCATCGAAAGATCTTTCGTCGTGGGAGCTATGATGTAAGTGATCTCTTAAACTTTTATATATTTTCTTAGTAATACGTATCGGCAATAAGAAAAGTAGTGAACATAATTTTGGGTTTTGTGGGTTCTGTTTGGGTTTTGATGTGTGCAGAGTTCCAATAATTTTTTTTGTACAAATCGAAAGGTACTCAGAAACTCGCGCAAATACTTATATTGCCGCGTCTCCTTTTTATCGGTTGGCTCTTTGAACTTAAACTGAAGTACAAAAAAAAAGGGGGAGAATTCAATAAATGAATTGTAGATTTCTCGTTGCCTTCCGCCTAAATGCATATGTTTAATTGAATTTTTTCTTTGTAACTAACGTTAGCCCAAAATTTACTAAATTAGTTTACGAGTATAAATTTACATACATACATAAGCACGTACTTATACTTATAAGCATAATCTCTCTGCTCTTGTTTATATATTAATTTTTATAAGTACTCAAATTGAAATTTAAGCCTTTTCATACCTATTGTAGTTATACCCCTACGTCTTGAAATAAAATTGGAGTTTGGTTTAGTTAATGTTGTGTGAAAACTAAACATGAGTTAAATTCTTAAAGGCGGGGCCATGCATCGATCCACTGTGGATATGGACGTCAGCCGCTGACGTTAGTTTGGTTGAATAAGGATAAATACACCTGCCAAAAATGGACCCGAAAGTCGAGTTATGGCAAATTCAGTTCCATGCAATATGTTCTCATATCTATATCTCTATGTATAAATAGCCAAGAATGAATAATTTGGGAACAATTTTCTCCTATGTTTCTTAACCGATTCGAATGATTGTTGCTTTGTTGGAAAGGTGTTTCGGAGGAGGAGTGCTCAAACTTTTAACTTTTTCCGATAGGTTTGCTTCACGCTCAGAATATATATTCACTACATAAGGATAAATACACCTGCCAAAAATGAGCCTGATAGCTGGCTCCGCATTCGAGTTATGGCAAATTCAATTCCATGCAATATGTTCTCATATATCTACATCTATATATCTGTATTCGTATGGAAAAGTAGCTTATGTCGAAAGGCTGGCTTTAGTATAAATCGCCATTCGCAGCATACGATTGCGAATGACTCACTGGCGGTGAGCCGTTGAGAACTTTTGGCAAATAAACGTGCAAGAAATAGCTCCGATACAGCAAGTCAATATTCTTATTGAGTCTCATCAAAAAATTCTTTGTCGTTTAAAGAATAAAGGGAATGCCGCATTATACTAAAGCCAGCCTTTCGACATAAGCTACTTTTCCATACGAACACAGATATAAATAACATATATAAGCAAATACCCGGTGTGCTTCGCGACGCTTTTTCAACAAAGTGAAGGAGAACCCGTATTGAAACTCAAATGGGAAAACCTCTTCAGGGGAAGAATTTTGGCTTTATTAGTATCCATGATTCATCTGGCCGGCCACTGTAACCCTAGTACGTATGTATGTACATATAGTGTGTTGTAATCGATTGGTAATAATAATAAAACTTAAGATCTACCTTCACAAATCAGTGCCGTATCAGTTCGGTATCATTGCCAATCAGCATC
>NW_016178225.1:0-7993 GCF_001687245.7 Rhagoletis zephyria
CTTGCACTTTATTGTACAACAATTTAATGTCCTGCAAAACCGCATAATTTAAAAAAATATAAAATTTCAGATTAAAAAATTTAAAATTTGGATCAACATTTGTAAAAAATTCATCGAATTTTTTTTTAAATTTTCTATAAAGTTTGAAATTTTGACTTACATGAGTTTTTTAGATAGTAAGCTATATTTCGATGAAAAATAATAAGAATTTTTAAACAAATAAAAGTAGCGAAAACTTTCTAAAATGTCTTTTCCTTATTTACATTCTCGCCACCGTCTGTACGGCAATTAAATAAAAAAAAACTAAGAAAAATCAAGAGTTAATTGTTTCTTGTGGATACGGCAGAATCACTTAAAATCACTCTCTGGCGTGACTTGCCAATTTTTTTGTGGAACGTTTTGCTCAATTTCACCATAAAAGAAAACATTTCGAGCACACTTTGTATGGAAGAAAATGCGCGAAAGAAATCTGATTGCAAAATTTAAAATTCAGATACAACATTGCAGAATTTTATAATTTCTGCACGAAGTTTAATGTATGATTTTTTATGGTAGTTGTTAGATAATGAACTGCACTCTTACAAAAAACATGATAAATATTAAGTAAACAAAAGAAATATAGCCAAACCTAGTCAAAATAAGGCGTTTTTATCATGTTGGCCTAGGGTGTATGTACATACATTGTATGCCGTTAGTCGCCACACACCCGAGTTTTTCAACCATACACATTATTTTATCAAAGTAGTACCGTTACCCAAGGAAAACCCAAAAACTTGTGATTTTTTATGCAGGCGCAGTTATCAAAATCAGCAGCCAAATGCAATAAAAATACACCACAATAGTGAAAATCAACGCTTCATCCAAAAAAATACATACATACACATACATGTATATTATTACAGTACTCGTGGTATTTTTCTTTTCATATTTATTTTTCACTTTCACTTATTGAATGAAGAAGCAATTGCATTCGTGTGCTATTTTTGTTATACAAAAATTCTTTATTCAGCATAAAAATCGCTTTGAATAGATAACAAAGGAGGCGCCGCTAATCAAAGTCGGTTACGTTGCCGAGAGAAATGTTGCAAGCATTCGCACACAAGCAAGCACCCAAATGCATTAAATTATATCGCTTCGCAAACATGATCTTGAATTTATTTTTAAGATCAGTGCCAAAATGCTCTCCGGAAGAGAATCACATGCGGCTACATACATATGTATGTACTTACATACAGAAGTATGTACATTAACCCATTTCGTACCACCGTTGCGTTTGCGCAACAGCAGAACTAAAATTTTTCTAAAAATAGATAAGCTGCAAAAATCTCACAATAGATTATGCCAAATGGTAGCTTGGCTTTTATATTTTACCAATTTGGTTAAAAAAAAAGTTGTTACTTGCAATTAGTCTTTTCTCCTGCCATGTTAAAAATATGACAAATTTGCACCAATTTTGAGATGACTGCAGTGGTGAGACGCATAATATTTTTTTTCTTCATATGAACTTAAATATGATGCCAAAAGGCCAAATTAACTTCCTGTGCATATACCCAACAAATAAGTTTTACCTACTACGTCTGGGGCTTGTCTAAATATAGTTGTTGTGAAAACGCAACGTTGGGACGATCCAGTACTACCACCGTTAATGCAATACCGCAAAATAAACAGTAGAAGGAAGATTCATTGTCTCATTCTTCTGATTTTTATTTGGCGCGGTGCCAAGTGAAGCCAAGTCCTTCTTCACTTGGTCTTTCCATCGCAGTGGCTGACTCCCTTTTTCTCTGCTCCTACCAGCGGTTGAATACTTACAGAGCTGGAGCGTCGGAGTGCATTCGAACGACATGGTCAAGCCAGCGGAGCGGCTGTATTTTAATTCGATGCACTATGTCTAAATCTTTCTCTCGAATACTCCAAGAGCCACCTCATCGGATGTTGTCAGTGTCCATGCCTCTACGCCATATACCAGCACGGACATGATGAGTGACTTATAGAGTGTGATTTTCGTACATCGAGAGAGGAGTTTACATTGACATTATCATCGGTGTTAATGCTGGTTTCCAAGTAAACGAAACTCTCCATTTTCTCGGAATTATAACTGTCAACAGTGACATGGATGGCAAGGTGAGAATGCGCAGGGCGGTTCAGTTCTGCGGCTCTTATTATCTTCTCCAGCATCTGATAAAAGAAATCACATGAAAATTAGTCTCCAAGTTCTCTTAGGGGCTCTTTTTAGGGCTATCGAAAGCAGTCCACAAATAGATGGTGAGTGTCGACACTCGATGGTGGATTTGCCAGGTCTAAAGCCATACTGATAGGCATAATCAGTTCGTTGGCGGTGGGCTTCAGTCTTTCACACAATGCGCTCGATAAGACCTTGTAACCTCAGCGCTAGTTGGCGCGTACGGCGGGGTTGCCTTTCTTATGGATTGGGCTGATCGGCATAAGAGCTGATGAATGCACCTTATATCAGACCCTCGCCACCGTACTTGAATAGCTCAGCTGGCAGGTCATCAAGTCCAGCAGCTTTTTTGTTGAAACCATATGCTTGCTCGAAACGACAATATTATGAAATGCATGAGCCAAAAAGAACAAGAGGGCAAAAACATGGAATGGCAACATATTTTGGAAGAAACGAAATCTCCATTAGATATGTACAGAAAATAATCAGCTTAAAGCTGTGTTCGCTCTCTAATGGAAAACTCATTTTCCTCTGCTCCTCTTCTATGTACATCAGTCAGATATTAGAGAGTAATTAATAGCCTACCCGGAAGACAGCTTCTACGCGAAAACTTAATCGTGCGTCTAACTTACAAGCGCTGAAATACACCCTCCTCTCTTACAATTGACTCTGTCACCTATTTAAAACTCGAATTGAAGTATAAAATTATTGCTATTTTTTGTTCAAATTTGTCCACTATTTTCTATTCCCATGTAACTGTTGTTGTTACTAAAATTAGATACAGCAAAATACAGAGATCTCTTTTAGAATTACGGTCAGCAATACGCTCTTTGAGGTCAATGTTCAAAGAAGATAAAAATAACAGCGGCAACAAAAGTGCTCACAATGTACATTAGGGCGTGTCGAACAACACAAAATGTTTGTTACGAAATTGTATAGGTTTTAACAGGTGATATTTTAATCTATTTATTCTCGAAAAAAAAATCCTAGTTCTCTGCGACAATATCTTCAGTCTGCAAAAGAGCTTGAAAAATTTAAAGCAAGAGTGGGATCAATTTTTCAAATTTTTACAACGACTTGTGTACATCAAATCTTGGACTTATTTCCTATCATAAAAAAAAAATAAATTGGGCAAATTAAAAGTAAGTAACATCAATATTTTATTTAATTAATGTTTATTCACTACTTAATTTTTTAATTTATTAAATGACGACTTTTATATTGTCCAATTTATTTTTTTTATGAATTCATGATATGAAATAAGTTCCGGATTTGATCTACACATATCGTTGTAAGAATTTGAAAAATTGGTGTTCCCACTGTTATTTTCAATTTTTCAAGCTAGTTCCGCAGACTGAATTTATTGTTGCAGAGAACGAGGATTTATTTTCAAGAACAAAGAATTAAAATAGCACCTGTGAGGACCATACAATTTTTGTATCAAACATTTTGTGTTTTCTACCCGCCCTAATGCGCATACCTTGTCATCGTCAGGTTCTCTTTTTGTCGTTGATTTTGTTATTTTTGTTCCTGTTGTTTCCATAGGTGTAGCTAATAATAACTTAATTTCGCTGTTAAGTCGCGTGCTCTCATTGCTTGCTATTTGCTGCTCACTTTTCTTTGTTTATATATTTTTTTTTTTAAGTGAACTCAATTAAGTAGTGCCTTTTTAGCTGATGTTTGGTTATTGTGTATGTAGTTGTTTTGTTTTAGCTTGGCAGCTGATTAAAACCTGAGCACAATTAAGCTGAAATGCCAAGTATACACTCGTTTGCTCATTTACTCACTCAATGTTCTTCTGGAATGTACACATGTACATATGTTTGTAAATAAACGCTTAGTTTGTATACATATTTCTTAATACATATTCTAAGTGAATAAAATTGCAATTTGGCAACAATAAATGAACCAATTGAACTATTTAGTTCTTAAAATTTAAAGAGAGATAATACAACAAAATATATCTGTAATCTAGATTATATTCAGAATGGTGTATTTCAAGGTGTATTTCCTGGTTCTGTTTATTAAAACGACGAAAATTTGTATATGCAAATGACGATTTTTTAGAGCCAAACTGACGATTCCTCACTTCAATGACCTGGCAACACTGGCACCAAGTACATAATATCGATACTTTAAATGAGTACTGAGTAGTATCGAGCACTCGATAATTTTTGACAAGTACTGAATAAGTATCGCGAATACAAACAAGTATCGACGTAATAAAAACTTGTTTAAGTAAGTAAATTTTAAAAATTTATATACAAAATTTTGTTCTTTTAATTATATTGAAAATTGTTTAAAAATTGCCCAATAATGTCACTCTCATTTACTCAAATAATGGCATAACTCAGAAAACCAAAAACTCGAGAAAAAGGGCCTTAAAGTTTTGAATGTATTCGACATTCACTGCAAATACGAAATCCAGCCTATTCTTGAAGAAATATTTTTAATCACAGAGAGCTTATCTTTTCTTTAGAGAATTGGCTTCACCACACTTGCGTTTCGTTTTCTACATTTGCATTTCATTTTCAAAGTAAAGTCATTTATAAACTTCTAAAAGCTTTAAATATGCTTTTTCCTATAAAAATTTATTATACGCTTGTAGAAGTAAACTTATTACAAGTTAATTTCAAAAACTGCTTTAAAATCCTTGCTAGATCAGATTTAAACTATTTAGTGTATATGCAATTTGCAAATAGGAAAAGGTCATTAAAGCAAAACCAACTGATTTTCGGTTTAGTTAAAAATACTTGGAGGTACGAGTATTATCGATACTTTTTAGCAAATATGAGTGCTGGTATCGATACTTTTCCAAAAAGTTCTTTCACTACAATTAGGGATCCCGGCATCCTTTCTAAAACTGTTTAGAAATACAATAATGGGTTGAAGCTAGATTTTCTGATGTTCATGAAAAGTATGCGGCCGTCCTTACTTGGCCATGCTATATCCGTGATTGCTCAAAATCATAAATGATAACATTATCGACTGTGGCGACTTAGAAAAAGAAAGAAATAAGGGTTTTTCTGAAGAGTTATAGGCGCGCGGCGTAGCAAGAGTTATGCTAACGACAGAGTCATTGCCTCAAAAGCTTTGCGAATGCCTCTAGAAATTTTAAGCTTTTCTTTCAAAATATGGTGAAACTTATTGGCGGTACCTTTCTCTCCTTAGTGTCAGCGAATTTCACTGGTTTGTAATAAACAGTGCTTCGAAAGAAAACGATTTATGGACTATCTCAATTAAGGTAACTTTAGTTGAAAATTTTAAAAATTGCACATATCAGTCTGTATTTGCATTTACTATTTCTTCCTTTTTATTGAAAAAAAAATGTATATGATTAAATTTAAAAGTTTTCATAAATTGATTTTATTACTTAAACGCAGCGTCGTAAAAGTCAAATGAGTTACGAAATGTCTCCCTTCCATTGCATGAGACCTAATCACTTTTAATTCAATTACAAATTTTATTTTATGCAAGGCAATAAAGCCGCATACATGATATTATTTCTTACGCATGCGAATATATGTACATATGTACATATTACACTTGTGGTCAGCTTATTAAGTTAGTGACATTTTGGCCAGCTTTGGCAATTTTTTCGTTTATTTGTTGAATGTTTATTTTTTTTTTTATAGAAGTCCAGCTCATTATATGAGCCGTTTATTTGGAAAGTGGCATAAGTCACTTCATATCTCTTGTGCTTAAATGTCCAGTTACTTGTAACTGAATGCACCTGTAAATCCTTCCAGCGTCATAAACTAATGACAAAACCTTTCACCTTTGATTGATGAAGTTCAACGAATAACCGATGCGTCCAGATATACAAGTATTTACTAGTATCGTTTTGTCCCTTTTTATGAGGTGTTGGTTATGTAATGTGCTAGACGTTTATAAAAGCAAAAAAATAAACATTAAACAAACAAAATAAAAATAGCTAAAACTGGTCAAATCTTGCTAACTTAATTATGTAGTTGTCCGCAAGTGTGCAAACGTAAGAAGTACATGTGCGCAATCAGAACTCCACTACCTACACTCGACATTTACTCAGAGTTGCCAAGCCTTAGTTTGTTTTTGTTGCTAGTAGCCATCGTATTTGTAACGAGCTTACATCGGAAGAAAAAGAATAGTAATGAGTAGAATTAAAATATTAAAATTGCTTTATGGAAAAATGCAGATTAGATTGTATGCAAATTAATTTGCAATTTATTTATTAATTCATCATAGTTTTCTTCGGAACATTTTCTTAGACTATTTTAACCCCCCAACTGCCATTTCTAATGCACTTAGAAGGAACTACTTTAAAATATGGGCTAACAAGACTCATTATTATTAAACCTTATACGAAACTATTACTCGTTTGAGGTCGATTTATACACTAAATAACATGTAAAAGGAGTTACGTTGAATTCTTCACCAAAAGGCGGACATTTTATTTTGCAACGTATAAAAGGTAGCTGTAAGGTGGAATAAAATGTTTTTAGAATTCAAATTGATTGAAATTCTAATCAAACCCACAAAATTAGCATTCGAACTTATTTTAGGCCTCTCATTTCTTCAATAGTTTCAGCATATGCAAACTCTGTTTCTCTTCACTTAACCACCTCACATTTCTGTCCACCATTCAACTCACTCGCTATTTTCCCTTTACTGTGTTCCCAACATTATCAATAAGTATCTAAATGTTTTACGGCCATTCTAATTCCCCCTGTGCAATAAAAACCTGTCGCTCACATTTAATCACGTCGTAAATATGAACGCTGTGATATGGGAAAAATTTCAAGTGCAACAACATTGAACGTCACAACAGCAAGCGCCTTGAAGTCAATACAAACAGCCGTAACAAAAATTAATACATTTGGCATGAAAAAAGTTGTCGCCGAACGAGTTAAGCTCTCAGCGTTGATACTTACTGCTTAACGTAATTCTTATCAGTCACACTGCTGCGGTCACAAGTGACAACTTAAACAGTTGACTGAGTTATTTATTATTTACTCAATGAAGTTGTTGGAATACAATTTATGTATCTACTGCTTTCCTGCTATTTAGAATTTCAAGCGTCTACGAATATTCGCAGTAAAGATGCGAGTTGCGAGTACAGTAAAACCCGCTTAAGTAACTCACGAAAAATGTCAGCTTTTTGAGGTACTTAGGCGAGTTGGGTACTTAGAAGAACACGCTTAAGTACCTCGATGCGGGTACTTAAGCGAACATAACTACTGATGTAGTTACATCTTCTTGTTAACTTACATAAATACTTGAATAACTGAATGTATACTTCCATAGTTTAAAACCAAAATCGTAGCATTATTTAAACACATAAACAAGTAAAGAAAAACTTTATTAAAAAATATTTAGTGCAATGGTATATCATTTTTACAAGAATTAAATTGTTTAAAAAGTCAAAGTTATTGTTTGCCACTTATGTTCATTTATTGATTTTTAAGGCTTTTCAATCAATTAAAATGCAGTTCGTTCCCTAGCAAATACCATATAAACCTAAGCTTAAGATTTTGTAGAACACATAAAACAAAANTGCCGCTTATGTTCATTTATTAATTTTTAAGGTTTTTCAATCAATTAAAATGCAGTTCATTCCCTAGCAAATACCACATAAACCTAAGCTTAAGATTTTGTAGAACGCATAAAAAAAAGTTTCATCATAATTTAAAACTTTTTTCTGAGAAGTGTTTTTTGAGTATACAGTTTTATAGCCCATTCAATTTTAGTGTAATAATGTGCAAGTTTCAAGTGGCCGTTGACTTTTAAGAATTTTTTTACCGAAGGTGTGTAGCGCTGCTACTGAATTTCAAAATA
>NW_016178226.1:0-7993 GCF_001687245.7 Rhagoletis zephyria
ACGCGGAAATGATGGCTTACCGACACTGATACGGTCGGGGATCCGAGTGGCCGAGCGAAAGAGTGGGGGAGTAGTGACAGATTCAGCACAGCGTTCACTGTCTTGAGGTGCAATATTATCTGGTGCTGCTGATTGAGCGAACAAAAACAAAACACACCACGCAACAGTTATGTATGTAAATACGATAAACCAGCTCCAGCTATTTATTATACGAGTAAATTTTAATTTAATCCATAGCGTGTACTGTACTGTACTGTACTGTAGTTTGTAGGACGAAAGAGACAGTTGCATATATCGGACACACTCGCGTGTTCTTAGATTACCAAAAGTGATATGGCAAATACATACATACATACATATATCGAAATTATAAATAAAATCGTGTATTAAAAATTTAATAGTTTAGAACGAAACCACATATGATAGATGTAAAAAAGTATTAAGAGATTGGGTAAAGGTAGTACCCGATATGCAATTGCGAGTAGAAAAATTTATTGAAATCAACTACTTTTTCATTGTGCTTTTTTGGCGACAAAACATGGTGCGAAATACCTTTGCGCTACCGTTGGAACATCTTTCAATGGCGCAAAACATCAGATAAGGTGACGGTAATGCCCTTCTTAGTCGTAAAAATGGCATAATGAAGATCAGATGAAAAACTTTCTGGGCGAAGCACATTTCGTAGTGTATGTATTCACATGTGTGCAATGATATTGAAATAGCTATAAGTCGATCCGATATTGCTCAAAAATGTGTATTCAACAATTTAAATTGATATTACTTTCGTGTAAACTGTAAATAAATTATCTTTAGCTTCCACGAGTGCTACTTGATTAACCTAAGTTTAAATGTCGGTTTTGTAAACATTACCTCGCCATAATATCCACGAATTCGTTGCAGAGCAGCACGGCCCCTGGATTGCATTTCGATTCGTTGGCTCTTTATTGACCATTCTTCGATAGCGGGTGGGTATATCCGGAGCAAACTGTTGGAGCATCTCCTATAACTACACTCAATGCCACAGTGTAAGCATTGCATAAGCTCCCGCCGTCGTTATAGCATATTTAAGGCTTCAACAATTTTCAGGCGAGCTTTGGGTTAGACTTATTTTAATTCACGGACCTACAACCAGCCTGCATCTGTACAGGGTGGATCTCGGTTTTCCTGATCCTTTTGTCAAAGCAGATTGGACCCAACAATTCCAATTGGTACCTTCTTTATTGCGCTCTTCTATGATTCCTCTGATCTTCTGATCGTCGAGTGCAAGCTCTGAATTCTGATGCCAGCCGCTTTTACCTTTTTCGGTGCCGTTACTGAGACTTCCTCCACCGCTCGTTGGCACTAAGTGACCTGAGGCTTTCCATACGATTCAAATTATTGGCTTCGCCCATAGGGTGTCCTCCTCCACCTTCATGAAATCCCGCTGATCCTACCTAATCGGCGAGGTAGCAAGACATGACCGGTACATCGGATTTTTGGCCGCCCAAGATCGATGTTATCTGGTTAAGCCCATAATCGAACCGCTGTCCAACTAGTTGACCATCTAGTAGACCTTCTAGTTCATTTCATATCATTTATTCATGTGTTTAAATACATATCAGGGATGTCGCGAATATTTGCATTTGTATTCGTTATGCGAATGAGTCGCATTATTTTACATATTCGCATTCGCGAATGTTTTGCGAATATAACATTTAAAAGATCCCAAATACATATATAGTATAAATTGGTCCCCATAGTGGAAGAAAAATGAGAGTCGCGCGCCCAGCCGGGTATATCAAAAAATCATATGTCTGCACACATATGCATGCATACAAATCTACATTTATTGTTTCAACGAATTAATTTCATGTTTTCAGAAAATCGCAATAATTATTTGAACAATCGATTTGAAATCAGCTTTATATAGTGTAATTATATGAATATGCAAACAACTTTACAAACCCAAGTATGTACGGATGCAAATATGGTGTGTGTGTGTGTATATATACATACATATATACGGTCATTAAGTTGTTCATATGTATATTGACTATTTTATTTGAAAATAACGTTTTATTAAAAAATGGATTTATCACAAAGATAATACTTATCTGTAGTTATCTGTAGTTAAAAGTTATGCTCTAAAATATTGTACCTATTTTAAGTGTAATATATTGACAATTAGAAAAAATTAAATTTTACGCAATAAAATCTTTGATGAAATATTAAAATATTTGTTTCTCTTTTAGATTGTTTCACTTTGGATTATTTACATATGTATATGGTAAGAATAGGTTTATTTGTTTGGAGTTAATGTTTTGTTGCTATTTCAGACACTGGCTCCACTGAGCCAACCAAGTTAGTGTTTGATTTTTTCATGGTAAATACACCGATTGTAAGAAATGTGATACAAGTTTAACATTTGAATGTATGGCTGCAGCTGAGTGTGTAGATATGCTTGCCGTCCGAGGCAATATGTTAAAATGATAATAAAAAATAATTATGAAAAAACATCTGTGAAGTGCATAACGTAAACGTATTCAAACGAAAAAATTTCCAACCAAAAATTTATTTAATTTAATGTGGTTAATATAACCCAATCATTGTTGAAAATATCAATAAAATCATTGTTTAATATATAAACACAAAAATCACTTTGATTCATTTTCAAGTTTAGATTCGGTAATATTAACTGATTTTTGGTTGAATTTTTTCTCAGTTACCAAATCAACGTGGAGCCTGTTCACCATATGAACGAATGAGAAGCTGCAATTAGGCATCCACGTCGACGGCACACCAATACCTATGGTTAAAACTCGTAAACCGAAAGTTTTGCTGATTACCTAAGACAGCTTATTTTCCCTCTTCGCGCCTAAAAACATATTTGCCAAAAAAGTGCACTCAAAGTCATCAATAGGTCGCAGGCAGCACTTGGAGAAATACAAAGAGGCGTTGTGGGCATTCTAAACTATGAAGCGTCACTTAAGTCACTTAGGGCCGGTTGTTCAATGTCTGGTTATCACTACCACTACACTATTGACGTTTTCAAAATCATGCATATAACATGTTATCGATAAAGCAGTCGTTGTACTTAAGCGGAGCTTCTACCTCCGATTTGTGTTAATCAGATATTGAACAACCGGCCCTCACTGCTGCCGCGGGAAACAGCCGAACATGCCCCGTCTTAGGCATGACATATCCATACATATATGTATTGCACAAGCACTGGGCCTCACGTTATACCGACAAACCATAAAATATATTCACTGCGGGGCAGTGACCTTTTTTAGCGACGCTCGCCAGGTGAACCCCGTCAATGGATTTTAACCAACAACCATTCCACAACGAAGATCTTCAGCAGCCTCGAGAAAGCCGAGTAACTCGGATGCAATTAAAGTCTGAATTAGGGATGGGTAGTGTAGGTTGAAACTCGATTTTTTCCGAATTTCAAACATTTCCCAACATATCGATTATTCAGTTCGAAGTCCGGTGGTACAAATTCGATTTCTTCAAATATTTTAGAAGTTTTACACATTTTTTAGAGAAAATTTAAAAGTTTGTTTGTAAGAATGATAACCGAAATCGGAAAAGATATTTTAATGGACTTTTATTGATGTGATTAATTATCCCATCTCTTTTTAGCTTCACAACCAAAAATAAATCAAATAAGAAAATAAGAAATAAAACAAGGAACGAAATAGAAGTCCAGCAAAATAAATAAAAATTGCCGCGACGTGGAAAATATATCAGAAAACTAAAAAAAAAATTATAAAATGTTTTTATATTGTTTTAAGTATCAATTAAAAAAATTAGCAAGATATATGTATGTATATAGAAACATTTCTTTTATTTTTACAACGAATAAAAAAGTCGAACATATCTCAATTGAAGAACCCCAAAATCCACTCAAATCTATTCCCATCTAAAGTGACTCAAAGGATGATGAAAATTCACTCAAAGTCGAAAGGTGACTACAAAACCAAAAACTATTAAAAACTAAGCGACTTTTAGAGCAGGTAACAGTTGTCAGAACGGCCAGTGAAAGTCATACAAAGAAAATTTAGAAAAGTTACGCAAATATCTAAAGTTAATTTTTGTTGTTGTCATTATAGGAGTGACTTAACCGGCTCACTTAAAGAAGAGTGAATTAAATATGTAGAAAATTAGCAAGCGAGGCTGACGGAGGTTTAGTTTTGTTTTCAGCATTCAGACATTATCGCAAATGCACTCAAACATCTGTTGCTCTCTTGACCACTCCACTCTTCATAAAACAAAAAACTCAGTTAGAATAGTTTGAGGGACTTCTGGCGCTGACATCAATGAGTGTAATATAGAGAGCATGTTTGAAAACAAAAGGAAGCAGAACTGTCTGCGCATTGTTTCAAAAGTTCTATTGTTTTCAAAACCAAAACCCGCAGCTACTAAAAATTTAAAGGGATTATAGCGGCTGAGCCGCCAAATAACACTGAGAAAGGTTGAATGAGGTAATCAGGTAAAAGATGAGAGGTCGCGCGGCTTAGTTGTGAGAAATTTAAATGTTTTAGTTGTGTTGTTGGTTTTTATATTAAGTTATAGAAAAATACAAACGACAGAAGATTACAGCGTTTTAGCCATACAAGGAAGAAAAGGTCAGAGTGAATCCTTGAGTGAAACATTCAGCTTAATACGCATGCACCTAAAAGATCATTAAAAATTGTGTTGTTCTCTAAACTAAATATGATTATGGGAAAGTCCGGATGTTATAGCTTCTGAGCCGTAAGAATAATGAAAGTAACTACATACTGCAAGGCAAATCAGGTAAAAGACATTATGCAAATTGTGCAGCAGATTGAGTAGTATTTGCCGCAGGTGCGATGAGATGACTTTTCTTATTCTAATGAATTTAAATATGAGGTGACATAGTGCAAGAATAATAATAAAACTATGGTGGAATTCAATTCAAAAAGTAATTCAAAATATCTCGGGGCAATTCAGGCCTTGAAGGAGAAGAGAACAGTTGAATAAGGCTCGTTCCTTTTTTCGGACAAAACAAATTTTATATTGATGCAAAAAATTTCGTTTCGCAATATCTGCATTAAAAAAAAAACGGTTTTTACAGTACAGTGTTTTTTGAAACAGTTTTTAATAAAATAAAAGAATTTTTGGTGCTATGTGCACCTGTTTTACACCCCGCGACAAAAAGATGCGGTCTAACAAAAGCCATGTATGTAGATCCAAACTTGTTACTTTGTACAAAAATTCGAAAACTTCAAAAAATTTCCACAACAACAATTTTCTGGTTGGAAATGTCTACAAAATACCGTTGATTTTTGACATTTTTTTGAAGAGTTTTCGATAAAACTACATATTTGCAGTCATGGGACGAACTTAAACTAGATAGGTACAATGCAAAAAAAAATTTATAAAAAAAAAACTGACTGAGTAATTGTGGTCAAGCATTGCTTTAAATTTTTATAATATCCATTGCAATTTATAAGACAGTTTCACTTGAAGTTATAATAATTTTATGAAAATAAAATTTTTCGAGTGCTCAATTTAAAAAGGGAATATTTTAAAAAGACCTAGGAAGCGAGCTAATTTATACCTGGGAGAAGTAAACATTAAATATGCGTGTCATATCTGAAATACTTCCAGCTGCGAGCAACTACGTCGGAATATTTTTATATATCTGATTGTTCAGATATGAGGTCTTTTATCATAACTCCTCCATTTATGCAGCTATGAACATGAAACTACGCACCGTTTTTACTCATTATTAACAGAATACTAACAGTGAAAATAACAAGGATCGGGTCATATGTATAACATATGTCTTCCATTGAACTGATTGTTCAGATATGAGAATTTTCGTCATAACTCCGCCATTTATGCAGCTGGGAACATGAAATTTTGCAATAATATCACCCATTATCAAAAGAAATCTTACAGTGAAAATGGTGAAGATTTGGTTGCTATAACCTATAGTCTGCATACAACTGATTGTTCAGATATGGGGTTTTAATGTAAAACTCCTTTATTTGGACAGCTAAAACCGTTAAATTTCGTAAGCTATTTTATAAATAATAATAATACAAAGTCTACTTAGAAAATCGTCAAAATCTATGCTATATAAGCTTTATCTCCTATACCACTGCTTGTTCAGATACTAGTTTTTTCGATATATCTCCTTTATGTAGGAAGATAAACCCATTAAATTGTGTTACAGGTTTATATACCGATCACATAGCAGTGAAAATCGTTTAGATTAGTGCTATATAAAGTATATCTTCCATACCTCTGCTTGTTTAGATAAGATTTTTTATATATGTAAGTCCTCTATCGATCTATGCTGTGGATATAGATGAATTTTTTCAAAGCAGTAATCTGTCAAAGTAAAATTCTCTGATCTTCATGAAAGGAATGAAGCCTTCGGCATAGACGAAGACAGCGTGGCTCTTACTTGTTTCTGTTAATTCCTTCAAGAAAAGGCGGGATGTGCTCTCTTTGACTAATACGTGAAAACCTGTTTGCATTTAAAGCTCAAATTCGCACTTCAAGAGAAGTTATTTTTATCGTTTTAAAAATTAAAAATGTAGATTTCAAAAGAAAGTAATGGTTATTATTTAATTTCTATTATTTCTTTATCTAAAGTGGGAAAGTTTGGGTGGGCTCTGCCCAGTTTCGTTATTTGACCTAGAGACTTCATACGTCACAATTAGACACTTCTTCTGTGATATTAACAATTTCAAAGAAGTTGTATTTCAAACAAACGAACGAATCCTATGCATCTTTTACCACGTCGCTGCTAAACACTTACAGCACTCTCATCGTCAAGAAACTAGCTTAGGGAGATCTGTGTAAAGACAGAGAAAATCCTAAATTAGATTGAAACGAAAACCTGGCAGCTGCCATGGCCGTGTGGTTAGAGAAAGAAGCGCATTATCACTCGGTAGGTGATTTCTGAGAAACGTACATAAGTTGCGGCTGAACTCCATTGCAAAACACAGCAAGCTTGAGCTCATGTGGATACCGGTACTCTGTGTGATTTAAGGCAACACTAAATAAAAAACGTCGGGGATCTATGAATAATGATCATAAGAAGTGATCGCACGGTATTCACACCTGCAAAACAACCAAGTGTTTCCTACCAGCACAGATAGGACTGATTACAGGCCACACTCCCTGGGAGCGACATATGGTAACCAGGTATAGCATCGACGACCAACTGCGTTCTTATTGCGTGAACGATGATGAGCGCACAGCACATTTCCTCGATAGGTATCCAATTTTTGCCAGGCTAAAATTGCCATTTTTAGGTCAGATGTATTAAGAATGAACGAGATGTATTATCTTTCCCTCGACCTTCCACGCTATTCTGATTTTCCGTGTACTTTTAATCCAGCAATAAGCCTCGGTCAACTTTTACATGTTGAGTCCAAATTTTTAAAATCAAATATTTAAAAAGAAATCGTGCTTTTTTCATCCGTATTTATGCCAATATAAACATGTGTGTATGTAGGATAAGATAGTACACAACTTGGCAAGCTAATTGCACCTGTTAAATTTACTAGGAAAATAGTTGGTTAGCCTTTGATATACAAACATACATACATATATGTANTTTTATGCATTCCACACTTGCACACTACACTCCAAGCGAAGGACGATGCATACTTCCGGGGCATGTAAACAAAATAGACGAAACATACGACCGTTTTTGTGAAACATTGCCAACTTCCGTTTGCAAAGCGATTCCATTCGCGATTCCGCCAAAATTAACAGCGAACATGAAGTAATTTCGGGGCAGGGGCGCGATGAATGGGCGCCACTTGCCACTTATCACTTGATTCTCGGCGATTGCACCGCCATTGGCATACAACTCAAATGCATTCTCAGCAACAATACGCAGAATGCACAAGCAGGCGACCCAATTAGGGCAGGTTAGTTTGCCTGATGAGGGCGTCTGGAAGATGGCGATGGCGATGACGATGGCGATGGCGATGGCGGCGGCAACGGAGTGCAACTGATGGCT
>NW_016178227.1:0-7993 GCF_001687245.7 Rhagoletis zephyria
ATTTGCTTGTTTGTTTACATTTTGTGCTGAACAGCTGATTGTTTTTGGTTGAATTTGATGGGATTGATTAAACAACCTACCAATCAATCTTTNGACCATTTTACGCAAAAATGTTTCTACTTACATAGCCAGTATATATTTAAAAAAGCTAAATAATTGGCAGCACTGCTGCTTGTTCCTTGAAATTGTTGTTGCATTTGCTTGTTTGTTTACATTTTGTGCTGAACAGCTGATTGTTTTTGGTTGAATTTGATGGGATTGATTAAACAACCTACCAATCAATCTTTGTTGTTTGGTATAAACACAGGTTTGCATATCTCATATTTAAATAGCCAACATTGGCCATATACATATGTGCAGATTAAATGTATGATTGAGGCTAAGAGATGCGCCGCCAAAACTTAGTCGATGATCCAATAATTAAAGGTTAGATAAACTGACACTTGTCTCTCTCGCATCGTTCNAAATTAACTTTTAACGCAAATAAAACATGCATTTTATGTCGAATATACTTTATATCTTCACTTCAGTGCCAATTCAGGATACATTTTTTGGAAATCTAGGATTTATTATATTTCAACCACATACGCCAAATTCGAACCAAATCGGACCACATAAATACGGGTTTTCGAAATGTCTCGACCTTGGCGCCACCTAGCAAGACCATTTTACGCAAAAATGTTTCTACTTACATAGCCAGTATATATTTAAAAAAGCTAAATAATTGGCAGCACTGCTGCTTGTTCCTTGAAATTGTTGTTGCATTTGCTTGTTTGTTTACATTTTGTGCTGAACAGCTGATTGTTTTTGGTTGAATTTGATGGGATTGATTAAACAACCTACCAATCAATCTTTGTTGTTTGGTATAAACACAGGTTTGCATATCTCATATTTAAATAGCCAATATTGGCCATATACATATGTGCAGATTAAATGTATGATTGAGGCTAAGAGATGCGCCGCCAAAACTTAGTCGATGATCCTATAATTAAAGGTTAGATAAACTGACACTTGTCTCTCTCGCATCGTTCCCTTAGTGTTGCTTCTTTGCAAATTTACTTGAAAAAGTGTAGCTTTCATGTGAAATAGAACTATACGTTTTTGTACAATATATTTATTTGTATATGCATATAAAGCACATTTAACTGATTAAAACAGAAATTGTTTTTAAATTCGATGTTTACATAAAACTCATAATAGTTTTATTTTAATTTTAAACTCTTTTGCTGTTTTTATACCGCTAAATAACATATAAACTACGTAATTCAGTAGATATCTTAATATTTCTTTGAATATGTCGTGTAAAATGCTAAATTTCCTCCAAATGCTTTCGAATTTACAAAAGGAATTTCACTACTAATTGCCTACTTTGCGTACTTTTCTGCTACCATTTTCGCACCAAGGGATTTCCTTCTACCCCTTTCCCCGTCCTTCGTAAATGCAACCTTTTGTAACCGCGGCTGTCAATAATTATCTAACCTTTAATTATTGGCTGCATTTCTTTATTAATTCTGAACGTTTGGAATAAACTTTTTTGTTTACTTGTTCTTTAGAACGTTCCTGATGATATGTTAACGTATATTTCAAACGCTTTCTGTTTATTCCGGCTGTGAAATATAAACAAACGCAGCCATTGAATCATGCTCGGCACTATGCTCTATAACTACGGTTACCATCTGTCCTTTATTTTAAAATACAGTCCTTTATTTTAAGGACAGGGGGTTACCTTTATAATTTTTTTCAAAATAAAGTACGCCTTTTGTCCTTTATTTCTTAAACTGTCCTTTAAATCGGCTCTGCATTTTTCAGAGGTAAATTTTTGTTTCGCACCCCACTTAAGGGTTTCTATTTAATCCGTAATCTTTGTACAATCTATAAAGCACAGGGAAAGTTGTGCCCAGGATTGTGCTGCACGTTGAGTTTCCAGTTCCACTGAAAGAGAACAATAATTTCCGTGCTGCACAGTGGTTTAAAACTGGCATTTAGTGTTCGTAATTCACTGGAGCCTTCATTTTTCACTTAGTTTGATTAATTTTTATTTTTTTTTTTATGAAAGCTTACGATATTTGCAAGAGACCAGTTGAGCCTGATTTCTAAACATTTATTTGACTATACTAAAGTTTTTAGTGCAAAATGCAGATAAAGTAGCAATTTTGTAGAAAATGTATTCTCCTGTCCCAGCTAATAAATGTTACACAAAAAACAATTGTATGGTTCTCCCAATACAAAAAAATAGACAAAAAAGGTTTGGAAATGTTATAAAAAAAAATTTCACCAAAATGAGTTTTTTTTTTGGTTTTTAGTAAAAATTGGTTGAAACATTAAGGCTCCGGTGCATTGTTCTTCTTCTTCTTTATTGGCGCTCTAACCGCCGAGTCCAAAACAGCACGCCAGTCATTTCTCTTCTGTGCTAACTGACGCCAATTGGAGATGCCAATTGAAGCCAAGTCCTTCTCCACTTGGTCTTTCCAACGCACATATGGGTATTTGATCGATCTAAGCGGTCAAAAGTCCATTTTTTTAAACTTATCGTAGGAACAAAAATAATACTACCTGCCACAGTTGAATAGTTGCGGAACAATAGGCAACCCCTACCCCGAACTTATGACGCCGCTTTGACGGGGTATCTCAGTCGGAACTTGTCAGTTTGTGATAGTGCACGTTTTATTTTACGACATTCATTGTGAAACAGTTGCGTTCAAAAGTGATTATTATTATTGTGGTCATTATACAATTAAAAATTGTTATCAAGTCTGAAGCACAGGTAAATCTACATTTGTTTTAAATAGTTTCGATTTAGCAAAATTTAATCTAAGTAATAATATCAGTAATCGGAAATATTATATTTTTTACTGATTATTTTTCATTACTTTGTAAACCGTAAGCTTTTAGTTATACTTCCACGGCATTTCCACGTTACATTACTAGTTGCGTTCTATAGAATGAGCTTTTATATTGCACAAAGCTCGAACTACGATATTTTTATACCTAATTAGATAGATCTAAAAAATAAAATTTCGTTTCCATACATATTTTGTCATTTTTAAGTATTTCCTTTGCTTTAGAGTCATCAAGCTGGTTCCTGCTATAGAGTAGTAACTCGAAAATATTTATTTGATAAAATGCATCGACAAAATTCTATGAATTTTGAGAACAAAATAAAGTTTCTTCAAAATGATATATGTATCATATGACACCTTCTCCGATGAACAAATAAGAGATATAAAGATTTAAAGATAAAGAAGATTTTTTTTTATAAGTAACGTAACATGGCTTCAAGGAACATTTTCAATTCCCAAAGTTATGCAACAACCGCGATCTGGTCGTGTTGAACAGGTTACTCCTAAGCTCTGATCCACTCATTAGTAGTTTCAGGCCAAAGCCAAAAAAAGCAACCAAACACTTTTCCAAGGAAGAAATCGATATGTTGCTTCCAGCTGAACCAACTAAGGATGACACGAAGTCTGGAGAGTATTCAGAAGAGGAAGAGGGGTCCGATGAAGAATCTTGGCACTCATCATCATGCTATAATAGTTTTTTTACACAAATTTTGTTTTAGAATTCAATTACACATTTATTATTCATTGCATTACAAGATAAAATTGGTTATTTCCATCATTTTCTTTGTAACTTATATCTCAAGGAAGTCCATACGCATTTTAACAATAAAAACAAATTTTTGAGCAACATTATAAATAAAAACTAATTTGTCTGTTATTCCCTTTGTTAAAGTAGAATTTAATTTTTAAACATGTTGGTTAGAAATGAAGCCTTTCAAAACCATTTCAATTAATACCCATATTGTCGTAATTCAGTTAACTTAACTATATTTTTACCAGGTGGCAACTCTTTGCATGTGCTAACCTATATATAAACATCGCCGAGACAACACGTATGTAGTTACGCGTGTTTCTACAATCGGACCACGGCAACATAGAGTCTATCGGTGTCAGAGTGCGGTTACCCACGAACGTGTCCGTAGCGTAGCGTAGAAGTACGTAGAAAGATATCAAGTATGCTGTTGATAGAAAGAGAGAGAAGCAACGTCTACGCCACGGTCATGCGGTGGTGAGTTTTTGTTAACACACAGATCCCATAAGATAGATCGTGTCAGCTGACACGTTCTCCGTTTTTACGTCCGTGAGTAACTGCGCTTTCAAACTTTAACCAACTTTATTTTCGTTGCCTTGGAGGAATAATTGTACGTCCTCCACCTATATTTACTTGATTTTAAACATTTACAATTTTAGACATCGTAAGACGTCTTTTCTAAACATTTTGAAATAAAATTTTCATAAAAATAATTTTGGCCGCCTAAATCGCCAAATATCCCTATGTGCAACGCAGAGGAGACCTTCCTCTTCCTCTGTTACCAGCATCGCGGCCCGCGTGGAATATTTTCAGAGCAGGAGCGTTTCTGTCCATTCGAACGACATGGCCAAGCCAGCGGAGCCGCTGAATTTTAATTCGCTGCACTATGTCTATATCGTTGTAAAGCTCATACAGCTCATCGTTAAATCGTCTGCGATATTCGCCATCACCAACGCGTAAAGGTCCGTAAATCTTTCGCAGAATCTTTCTCTCCAAAAAATCCAAGAGCCGCTCCGGTCCATTATGAACATTAAATTCCAATTTTTAACCACTGTGTGTGCTGGCTTCGTCGTGCAGTATGAATTATGGTAAACGCATTTTGGTAGCAAAGGATGGCGAAGTCCTTGAAAAGGATTTGGCTTAATTTTTCGCTACAGCAGGGGAACTTGTACAATTAAATAATATAATTAACTGGTAAATATTTCATTTAAATTACGATATGGGTAAGGTACTTTTATCACACAAGTTGTATCTACGTATTCCCAAATCAGTTTGAAAAAAAATTTCCTTTATTTTACGTTGGTTAATATGGTCACCGTGTCTAAAACTAACAATGCTGCTAACGTTTTTTTTTAACTTTATTCGATGTTGTTAAAAAGTTAAGCACTTTGAACAAAAGGAAACAAATTATGCACCTCAAAATTAGGTAGATTTCGCGCCTCGTGCGGTAGATGGACAAATTTTTAAAAATATGCGGCGAATCTAACGCATATGCGGTAGAAGTGTGCACACTGGTGAGAACTTCTGGCGTTTGGAAGACGATGTTTGTAGTTGTCCTTAAAATATTTACATATACAGCGTGGCGACGAATAACTGTTACCCAGTTTTTTTTGAGAAATAAAAAGGTCCTTTATAGATTTTGCAAAAAAAGTATTTTATTGTTAATTTTCCACAGACTTTACTTTAGTTGTATTAATTAGTTTTTAAATTTTAATCCTTATTTACATTTGCCAGCAGTGTAAACTTTGAGAGAAAAGCTCATTTGGCACGCAGGTCTTCGTCAGTTAATTTATTCCATATCTTCTGTAGGCATAAGCAAATTTTCTCCATTTTGAGTCCCTTATACTCGCCCTTTTGTCCAACATAAGGCCTCATACCCAAAAATCGAATGGACTCGGAACTGGTGACTAGGACGGCCATTCATTCGACCAACCTTATACAGTTGTTTTCTTTTTTGTATTTTTTTATACAAACCCTAAGAAAAAATACATCTGAAAAAGAANACTCGCCCTTTTGTCCAACATAAGGCCTCATACCCAAAAATCGAATGGACTCGGAACTGGTGACTAGGACGGCCATTCATTCGACCAACCTTATACAGTTGTTTTCTTTTTTGTATTTTTTTATACAAAGCCTAAGAAAAATACATCTGAAAAAGACTTGCGTGCCAAATGAACTTTTCTCTCAAAGTTTAAACTGCTGGCAAATGTAAATAGGCATTAACATTTAATAACTAATTAGTACCAATAAAGTAAAATCTATGGAAAATTAACAATAGAATACTAACAGGGTAACAGTTATTCGTCGCCACGCTGTAAATCATAATTGTAAATATAAATACCGTATCATTTATTGTACATCTGTAAAGTATACTTACTGTCTGGGCGTAACCGTGTCTTTCAAAAACAACATATCGAGCCCTAACCGCCAAAATGTCACTTACGTTATTTTGGTGATGAAGGCTCGATACGTGTGTAGCTTCGAAATTAAGCCGATTTCGTCTAAATGACGCAGCTCTTCCGCTTGATTGCTGATAACCTTCCCTTCATCACTATTCTATACCGGTCCGCTTGATTGCTGATAACCTTCCCTTCATTACTATTTCCTATCGGTCCCTTACCGATTTCCAACGCTTTCGGCAGTTTTCCTCTGTAAAGTAAACATACAAAATTCGTCGAGACCCGGATTAATATCCCTGCAAGGAGTTGTGTATGTATATGCGGAAGCATTTGCTCAGTTTTTCAGAAATGATGCCGAACCACCCCGAAATGACCCGAACTGTTCTTAAGATGTCCCGGAAGTAGTCCTGAAGTGGTTCTGTAAAAGTCGGGAAGCAGAGAATTTGCCATGAATAATGTTATTAATAACAAATAATTATTAAATATTCCCTAATTTACCTAAAATGNAGGAGTTGTGTATGCATATGCGGAAGCATTTGCTCAGTTTTTCAGAAATGATGCCGAACCACCCCGAAATGACCCGAACTGTTCTTAAGATGTCCCGGAAGTAGTCCTGAAGTGGTTCTGAAAAAGTCGGGAAGCAGAGAATTTGCCATGAATAATGTTATTAATAACAAATAATTATTAAATATTCCCTAATTTACCTAAAATTGATGAACTAAGCAGGAATCAACCGAACACAAGCAAACGCGACGCGATAAATTGGAATGTCAACAGCTGTCAAAAGCCTACAAAGCGCTGTCGAATAGAGATTTCGGCTATTCGAAACTTTAAAGCGCTTCAAGCAAATGAAGTAAAATTGCCAGTAGGCCAACTTTCGCACATTTTAGTAGATTTCAAAAACTTTTTGACAGTTCTCAAAGCAAAGCAAGGTCATCAAAAATGTCATCGAAAAAGTTAGGTTTTAAGTTCAAAATTACCTAAAACATTACACGAAGTTAGCTCTGTTATGAGTCATAACTTATGACGAAGCTTTAATTGTACGCAAGTGTATTTGCAAAAAATTAAGATTACAATAAAACCCGCTTAAGTACCTCACGAAAAATGTCAGCGTTTTGAGGTACTTAGGCGGGTTGGGTACTTAAGAGAACCCGCTTAAGTACCTCGATGCGGGTACTTAAGCGGACATAATTACTGATGTAGTTAATTCTTCTTATTAACTTACATAAATACTTGATTAACAACATTTATTGAAGTAAATATATATAGTTTAAAACCAAAATCGTAGCATTATTTAAACATACAAACAAGTAAAGAAATAGTATTTAATTAAGAAAATAGATATGGCGCAATGGTATGTCATTTTTACAAGAATTAAATTGTATAAAAAGTCAAAGTTGGATATATCATTTTGTACCAAATTCCAAATGATATTGGTTGCCACTTATGTTTATTTAGTTATTAATTTTTGAGATTTTTCAATCGATTAAAATACAGTTCATTCCCTAAAAAAATACCATATAAACTTAAGCTTAAGATTTTGTAGAACACTTAAAAATATGCATCATAATTTCAAACTTTTTTCTCAGAACTGTTTTTTGAGTATACAGTTTTATAGGCCATTCAATTTTGGTGTAATAATGTGCATGTTTCAAGTGGCTAAAAATTACCGTTGCTTTTTTTGAATNTAAGTACCTCGATGCGGGTACTTAAGCGAACATAATTACTGATGTAGTTAATTCTTCTTATTAACTTACATAAATAATCGATTAACAACATTTATTGAAGTAAATATATATAGTTTAAAACCAAAATCGTAGCATTATTTGAACATACAAACAAGTAAAGAAATAGTATTTAATTAAGAAAATAGATATGGCGCAATGGTATGTCATTTTTACAAGAATTAAATTGTATAAAAGGTCAAAGTTGGATATATCATTTTGTACCAAATAGTTTACAATGAATTGTAAATGTGATCTGTCGAAATGACATTTTAATAT
>NW_016178228.1:0-7993 GCF_001687245.7 Rhagoletis zephyria
AATTAATATACCCTTGTGCACAAGTGCGCTCGGGTATAAAAATTGGGGCAATACAAAGGTGAAAAATTATATCATTAATAAAATTTACAAAACCTAACTGATGATAGGATACTTTTTAAGGACTGTTGAGGTCATTGAAATAAAAATCTGTTGTCGGATTTTAAAAATTCAATATGGCGAATTCCCATTGGATCTACCATTTATCACGCAAAAGTTAACATAGAATGTGCGAACATGGCGTATGAGTTATCAGATGGAATGGGAATGTTAGTCATACGCCATGGACGTGCGTTCGATTTCAATACTTTTTCTTCCAGAAAAAAAATAAAAATATACTATTTTGACCAAATAAAATTTAATGGGCAAACTGCATATCTAAATAAAAAAAAATCGAAATAAACGTTTGGGAGCAATTGCTAAAGTTTGTTGGTTTTTCGTAATTTTTGTACGAAGCTGGAAATGTGAATTTATGTGGTGCTGGTTGTATAATGTGCTAGACTTTTATAAAAAAAATATTATCTAACATTAAATAAACAAAAGAAAAGTAGCCAAAACTGGTCAAAAAGTCACTTAACTTAATCAGCTGAACAAAAAGGCAGGTTGCGCAGATGTGTCGCGAATACCACTAATATAAATATACGTACATATGTGTTTATGAACAATGTAAAAGTGGGTAGTTCATCATATAATAATAACTCTCTCTGGTAATATGCGAATGTGTGTATGCTTAGATGCTGAGCTTTTTGCTTTTTAACTCACAAGTCTAAATGAAAGCAAACTTTAATAACTTTGAAACCTCAAAACTGAGGCTTCCCCATTTATGTACTTATTTTCTATTATATGGGACTTTTATTTACTATAAGTATGTATGTATTCATTTAATAACATATGCATTACTATACGCACATACATATATAAGTATATATATATGTNTATATATGTACTATATCTTTATATATTTGTGATCTTTATATTGGAAATCTATCAATTTATCAACTATATTTCTAAAATACTTAGTTAAAATCTCTTAATGTTTGTATATATATATATATATACATATACATATATTTTCTATCTCTTGTATGAATTTTAAATATGTATGTATTATGTTATTTATTGAAAAACTTGTACATATGTATTGATCGTAGCGTAAATCGGGAGGTATTTTCTTATTGATTTCCATGACGACAAACTTAATTTCACTTACCGCTCTAACTACCGGGTTGCCTGTTATGCAATGTACTATGTGAAGATTGAAAAATCTAATTAGTGCCATGTGTGTGAACAATTGGACAATTCGTTTCATTGTTCTTCTTAGTTTTTATTTTCATTTTATTTTTTGCTAATTTGTTTTAACTACATTCATTCCATCCCTTCCATTTTACTAATTTCTGTTTTCATATATGAAAGTGTGTGTAGTTAATTATGCTATATTTCACTCAAGAGAAGTACTTCATATTCAACGGGATATACCATTGATGTGTAGTGGTTTAAATTCCAATAAAACGCAAATGAATTAAAATAATAATTTTATTTTTAAATAAGAAAAAGTTGTCACAATAAAAAACTATATATGTATTCAACTTATTTGTATGCACACATACTAAAACAAAAATAGTATAAATTTGAAAAATAAAAAAGTTATGAAAAATCCAGGACAAGTTTCATAAAATTTTTATGACAATTTCAGAAAGAAACAAAAAAAAAAAACACTTTTGGTTAATGAGCATGTATACATATAGGTTTCTTGATTTTACTGTTGCATTTTAGAACTTAAACAATACTTAAATGATACTAACATTATTAAGTTGAATTTTTTAATCATTTTACTTTAATAAAAAAAATATATGTAAATTGCACATTCGGGCAGTGGCCACAGGACTTGGTCCTGCACTAGTTTGGAAGTTTTGTTTAAAAAAAAAGTGTTACTTTTAAATATTAAATTTACTGCTATTTTTGCATGCGGCAGTGACATTTGACGGTACTTTTGCGGCAAATACAAAATACTTGAGTACAATATTATGCAAATTTTTACTCAAAATAATGAAAACTTCGAGAAGATGTTGAATAAGGGAATATAATAAAGGTAATTCGCCAGCATTAGAAGTTCAAAAACAACAACAACAACTATAGCAAGTTCAATTTATTCAAAAAATCGTTGCATGTATTTACCTATAGCAACGCCCAGCCTTACCAGATAGTTTTTACCGTTTTTAAACATAAAAGGCTAATGTTTTTTTTTTTTTTTTGTATAATTTACTACTCAAGTACACTTTCCTCTCTACACACATAGTCAAGCTAACGTAAATTTCTTCCAGTTCCAATTATTGCCTTCTGTTTAGTTTAATTTAAAATCCAATATCACGGTTTATCACATTAATCTTTTCACCTATCATACCTTATTTATGTTTAACCCTTTTGAATAACGGTTTTATTACCATTACACTATTTTACCAAGAAAAGTGCGTCGGGGCCAAATCAAGTCATAATTTTTACTTTAAATTTTTGCTGAAGCTTGTGAAGCGCCCTCATCTTATATTTGAACACACACACACATGTATGTATATATCTTCATTAATATTTCATATACATATGTATGCATGTATAATTTGTACTAATGTCATGCTTAAAAATTCACACGCTACCTCGTCTCTTACTGGCCAGGCTTTGTTCTAGCTGAGCCCGATTAGACGACAGGTTTGGCGGAAAATGCCTCGTAAGCGTGTACAGCTTGTAGCGTTTTTATACAAAATTAAGTAAGTTTACGAGTTTTACGCTGTTACGAGGCATATACACGTTTATATGAATTTGCCGTCATATTTTTCGAGTATTTCCCTAAACTTGAAAAACTGTAAAACTCATATAAAACCTTGCTCTGGTAGTTGACTCTACATACAGCATATGTGTAGACTTTCGAGATTTTCAAGATTTCCAGTTTAAGTGAATACCTCCTGGCATTCAGAACGCAGCAGAGAAGGTTACGTTAGGCTGGGTCGCGGAAAAAGTGTGTAACAAACCCATCTAGTCATGAAAACTTTTATCCTTGCCGGGCTTTAAAAAAAGCCAAACCCGAATTTGTTTCCTGACTTTGTTTTTTTAGTAACCCGATTTCAAGGTGTAAAATTTCGTTGAAAAAAAGAACAGTTTTTTATGAACTATATTTACAGTGGCGAAAATATGAATAGAGAAGATAGATTTTAGCATCCTTTGGCTATTTCCCTTACGACTATTTAATGTTTATTATTTTTTTTATGAAAGTGTAGCTCGTTAACTAATAAAAACCATGTAAGTCACAATTTTAAGCTTTGTAAAAAAATTGGCGAAATAAGACAAAGTTTCTTCAAAGTCTTGAGCTTTTTAATTAGATTTCCTAGTGCCGTTTTCTCAAGTAGGTTTTTAAATGTATCTACCCTTTAAAATTATTTTTTAGAAAAACATTTTGTGTTCAAAGGACAGATAAATTTTAAAATCCCCTTGAGAAACAGCCCTTAGAAACATACTTAGCACGCAGTTCTGTAGCCCATGAAGTTTTAGTAAAAAAAAATGCTAAATTTAAGCTGTTAGGACTAACCATTGACTTTTGGCAATTTTATTTGTGGAAGGTGTTGCTCCTTTTTTCCATATAAATAAAATAGTTGAACATACTTCGTATGGAAGAAAATGTGCGAACAAACATTGCAAAAAATCAAAGGTTAATCCAAGCTACTTCAAATTTGCACTTTGTGATACTAAAATTTAATGGCCTGCAAACCTGCATACTAAAAAAAAAATCAAAAAAATCTGATTAAAAAGTCTAAAATTTTGATCAATATTTGTTGAAATTCGTTGGTTTGAAAAAAAAAAATTATTAAAGTTTTTTAAATAAATAAAAATAGCCAACAATTTCTAATATGTCTTTTCCCTATTTACATTCTAGCCACCACATATTAATTTAGTATCCTGTTGACCCACATAAATTACTTCCTTCATCAAATCAAAATCAATTACATATCTCAATTTCTACCCGACTGAAATTCAAATCCACCTATTTATGTACTCGTAGTTACCGTAAAATTAAAAGTGTCAGTATGTTTTGAACTTTTTTACGATATTGAAGAGATCTATCTTTCTCAAAATTATCTCTTGAAATGATCTGCCATGTTGTGCAATATTATTAGGACACAGCAAGGCCGTCAAGTCGCAAAAAAAACCTCTCTTTCATATTGGTAGCGATACGGTAAAGGGTACACTGTCATATCTATGCATATTTTGGCCACACGTTTCTTGCTTGAGCTGGCTGGGGTCGTAAAATTCTTCTTTTTATCTATGAACAGTGGATTTTGTTGTTGTTGTTTTTGATTTCTATTCAAAATTTACAAAACAAAAAGCAAACAGAAAAATATAAATCAAGAAATTGTACTTAGGTTAGGTATATATGTATGTACATATTTAGATATAATTACTAATTTGCGGACAGCAAAACTAGAGTTAATAAATTTCAACATTCATGACTTACATAACATAATATTACAGTATATTAATGTGTATTTATATATTTTTTAGAGTTTACTATAAAATAAGCAACAAAAACAAATTAATAGTATTTATATGCTTTAGCTAGACATACATATTATGTATACATACAATTTATATAAAGGTTTACACTTACATACATACAAACGACCCTCTGGTCATTTCATTAATTTTACTAATAATTAATAACAATTTTAAAATATTACAACACTGTATTTTCAACATATTCTTTTCTCTTAAACATAAATATAACTATTTTTTTATTTATTTATTTAATATACTATATATGTAGTACTATATTATTGTGTATCTAAAATATACAATTTCATATTAGCGAGCCTTACTTACACACAATTGTTTCTCCTCAACTAGTATTAACATTAAAAAGAGCTAATAAATACAAATTCTTTACAGTATACATTCTTCTTCGTATAAAACTGCTCCTCATCGCGTATATTCATACTCACAAACATACATGTGTAAATGTACATACATATGTATACATATTTATATACCCCGAAATTTTTACTGAGATTTCGAGCATTTGCGTTGCTTTGTACATTCCAAGAAATCCGCTTAATTTACTTGTAGTTGTAGGTGATGCATTGGTGCTGAAAATTTAATATTTCTGATTAGCTACGAATCCCATTATAATTAGTCGCAGCTGCAATCGCAAACTCACCTCAGTGGAATGTACAGGCCATAGAACGGTGTTGAATTAATTATTGGTTGTGCCAGCCAGCCTGACGTCTCACATATACGCGCACATTTACACTCCATTGCAATCGATTTCCACAATGTCCTTTGGCACGTCCACAAATTGGTAGACCAGCCGTTGGCCATCCACTTTGGCCAGTATGCCTCTCTGGTAGTAATATCGCAATGCACGTCCCATTGTCTCGTAATTCATATCCGGTTTGTTCTTGTGCATACCCCATAGTCGCGACACCGCCTTGGAGTCTACCAGCTTAAATACACCCTTCTCACGATTCGTCCACTTGATGAAACGCGGACAGTATTCGCGATCCTGCAGTAATTTCAGTAGGAATTCCCACAGGTATGTTGTGGAGCCTTCGCGACTGCGTCTCTTAACACCCATTTCGATTTTGGGCTTTCGCGGTTTTTTCACTTTTCGCTGTGGAAAACCGCCAAGCTCCAGCATGTAGGAGAGATCATAGTTGACATTGGACGTTGTTGGCTGGATCACGCTCGGTTGATGCAGCACACCGCCGCCAGCGGTCGCCTGGCTATTGGCCAGCGTGGAATGCTGATGGTGGTGTAAGTGTTGTTGGTGTGCGTGCAGGGAATGATGTGGCGTGAGACCGGGGTTGGCGCGTGGCGGGGAAGGTGTTGTGAAGTAGGGTGTCGTTGAGTATGCTGCCGGATTGCCGCTATTTAGCGCCCCAACCGCACCACCATTCGTGACACTGCTGCTNATTTATTTATTTAATATACTATATATGTAGTACTATATTATTGTGTATCTAAAATATACAATTTCATATTAGCGAGCCTTACTTACACACAATTGTTTCTCCTCAACTAGTATTAACATTAAAAAGAGCTAATAAATACAAATTCTTTACAGTATACATTCTTCTTCGTATAAAACTGCTCCTCATCGCGTATATTCATACTCACAAACATACATGTGTAAATGTACATACATATGTATACATATTTATATACCCCGAAATTTTTACTGAGATTTCGAGCATTTGCGTTGCTTTGTACATTCCAAGAAATCCGCTTAATTTACTTGTAGTTGTAGGTGATGCATTGGTGCTGAAAATTTAATATTTCTGATTAGCTACGAATCCCATTATAATTAGTCGCAGCTGCAATCGCAAACTCACCTCAGTGGAATGTACAGGCCATAGAACGGTGTTGAATTAATTATTGGTTGTGCCAGCCAGCCTGACGTCTCACATATACGCGCACATTTACACTCCATTGCAATCGATTTCCACAATGTCCTTTGGCACGTCCACAAATTGGTAGACCAGCCGTTGGCCATCCACTTTGGCCAGTATGCCTCTCTGGTAGTAATATCGCAATGCACGTCCCATTGTCTCGTAATTCATATCCGGTTTGTTCTTGTGCATACCCCATAGTCGCGACACCGCCTTGGAGTCTACCAGCTTAAATACACCCTTCTCACGATTCGTCCACTTGATGAAACGCGGACAGTATTCGCGATCCTGCAGTAATTTCAGTAGGAATTCCCACAGGTATGTTGTGGAGCCTTCGCGACTGCGTCTCTTAACACCCATTTCGATTTTGGGCTTTCGCGGTTTTTTCACTTTTCGCTGTGGAAAACCGCCAAGCTCCAGCATGTAGGAGAGATCATAGTTGACATTGGACGTTGTTGGCTGGATCACGCTCGGTTGATGCAGCACACCGCCGCCAGCGGTCGCCTGGCTATTGGCCAGCGTGGAATGCTGATGGTGGTGTAAGTGTTGTTGGTGTGCGTGCAGGGAATGATGTGGCGTGAGACCGGGGTTGGCGCGTGGCGGGGAAGGTGTTGTGAAGTAGGGTGTCGTTGAGTATGCTGCCGGATTGCCGCTATTTAGCGCCCCAACCGCACCACCATTCGTGACACTGCTGCTACTTACCGACGCACCATTGGATGGACTAGTGCTAGTCGCAAGTGGCAAGTAGTAGCCATCGGACACTAAAAATGAAATGCGAAATTTGTATGTTAGTTATGTGGACATAAGAAAAGGAAGTAAGTAAATGATTAAGCAATTTTCATTGAATATTGGTCTTTCGAACGTCCAGTCATATTTGTAAGTACATACATATAGCAGACCGTCTTGAAGAGAGGCACACCGTCTTGAAAAGAGGCACACTTCGAAATTAGGAATTTTTGAAATTATGAGCTAAAATTGTACACAAAGCTTTTATCTAACTTTCAGCAAAAGCTGTAGTAAATTTTTGTTATAATTTGTTAAAAAACCTAAAGTAAAGTCTACATTGCCCATAGGATTATCAGCTTCTAGGAAATAATTTTTCGCATTTTCTGACAAGCGTGTAATTTTGAGTTGTGCCCATTTTGAAGACGGTGTGCGATATACTCGCAGGGACGTGCTGTGATTGAGGTATTTTCTATAAATCGCATTTAAGTATGGATTCGGAATACATATATATTCGATATGCTTAGGCAGCGCTGCATTATATATGCAAACATAAATAAATCTCTAAATAGAACCTTTGATGATCATTAGCTTTTTTTAATTCTTATAAGTCCGTTTCAAGAAAGCTTTGTTTGCTGTACACCGATAGAAAAATTTTTTTGTTAAATAGACATTAGTCTAATGTATCACAAAAAAAGTTAATTCCGCTTCAAGCGATTTTGAACACTCACAGTGAGAGTATTTCCGGAGTGTAAAATTTTTTATTTCTGCTAAATGTGATTTTTTTAAAAAAATCTTTATTTATTTATTTATTTATTTATTTATTTATTCGTCTATGAAACAGT
>NW_016178229.1:0-7992 GCF_001687245.7 Rhagoletis zephyria
AAAACATTTCGATAGAAATGAACATGTAGCACATTTAGTTTGCTACAAGTTATTGATATAAACGCAGCACTTACCTTTTCGTAGTGTGTTTCCGAACACATGTACACCAAGTAAGCGGTGATGCAGCCAATACATCCCTCACAATATGTACTACAAGAGCCTTTTTCCGCCTCCGCAAAAAATTCATTCAGCCTATTGATGGTTGACTCAAATACTTGCCGCTCAACCTGCACAAAGGGCGTATCATATTACAACTATCATATAAACACTTGCAGGTATGTCACTAGCCTAGCAAGGTCATGGACAGATTACTCACCAGGCCTTCTAGTTCGCTGGGGAGTCGTGTGTGGAATTTGACCGAGGTGCCTTCGCTGTAATCACGTTGTATGAACACCTTGTTGGATCCGCCCTGTAGCGAGGTTAAACCTTGCGACATTTTCCTTTTTCTACAAAAGAAAGAAACTCATATTTACATACTTATGTGGGGATATGTTAGATTTTTATCAAATGTCTGCAAACTCAAATGTGTAATATTTATGAAAAACTTAAAGTAATTTCACAGCACTTATGAGGACTGAACATTTTTTTGCTAGTTTGTGGAAAATCAGAATCAATTGTTTGCTTCCAATATGATTCAACGAAAAATTTTGATTAGAAAACACACCTTTTACTTTAACTCCGGAAATGCACAAGCTGTTTTTAAAACTATTTGCAAAAAGTTTTACAAATTTCCAATAAAAATTTGCGTAAACTTTAGTTTTTCAACGAGAGTTTTTCCTACCTTTCCTAGAGATGAAACAATACCAGTAAATATAAGTCGATACTCGATACTTTTCGCTCGATACCAAGTAATTTTGGAATCGATTCTTTGATACCAAGTACTGAGTAGGTATCGAAACACAAATACTCGTATTGACACCCGATACTCCCGCAAATTTGGCTTTGGCAATTTTTCCTCCACTCTTATTCCGAATATGAAGTACGTTGATTTTCATGGCTGCTTAAAAAGTTTGTTTGTTTTAAATACCATTCATCATTAAACAAAGGGTTTTAGTTTAGGATTCCCAGATATAGTTAACTTATGGCATAAAAACACAAAATTTAACTTATTTAGTTCATAAGGAATAGCTTTATAGCCAAAAGTATGGATATGAGAAGGTATTGATACTTAAGATACGATATATTTAAGGAATCGATTATTTCTTTCGATACTACTGCCAAGTAAAACTATCGATACCTGCAACGCATCGGTTCTTCATTAGCCTAACCACGCTTCTTCCTCTTTCCTGGTGAATCATCAACAATCACAAAAGGAATTACCAAAAATAGTGCGAGAAAGAGATGAAGATATGTGTAGTGCAAACTAATTTTTGTTCGTACTGTACGTTCAGTGTTGCATTATCTCAGCTGTTATTTCTCTACTTTAATGAAAAAATGCTTTGCTGCAAATAAGCGTTCTTGTGCTTGGCCGTTTCTGATATCACTTTTATATAAGAATCGGCATCGGCCGTTTTTGGCCAATTATTGAATGAGGTTATGTTATTTAGTTATTTGATTATGTTTTTCAATTGCTATTATAAAGTTTTTACAAGCATTTGTTCTTGAAATTAATTAAAATCAGGTTTTAATCAGACCAAGCATCGGCCGACTCTTTGCGCCGATTAAATCCTGAATATAATTTCATTTCAAGAACATATGCTTTAATAAATTTTTACAATAACAAAGAAAAACAAAATCAAATAACTAAACAACGAGACCTCAATCAAGAATCGGCGAAAAACGGCCGTTTTAGATTCTTTTTTAATCGGTCGGTTAACAGTTTTAAGCATCAAGGTGCGCAATTGTTGCGATTTCTAATTTTTCGATCTTATTTAAAAGTATGTTAGCATATAACTATCATTTCAATTAAAGTACGTTTTTTAATCACCCGTTTACACAGGCAAATCTTACATTATTGTCTGTCAAATTTGTTGTGCTTGTTATTCTCACATCTCAATGTAAAGTTAGGTTCCTTCTCTGTGCCACCGTAATCACTTTTTTCTGATATATTAAGGAATTTAAATATATTTTAACTTAATATTTGTTTAAAAATGCCTTTTCAAACCTCTTTTCTTTGCTAGCGTCCATTTCTGTTTACTCGAAAATGAGTATAATCTACTTATGTATGTATAAACCTAGTGTAATAAGATTTTGATTATTTGATTACGTTGTAAAGGATTCAAGCCGGTCATATAAACACATGATTTATAGACAAAATGTACTGCCGGTTTCACGAAAGCAATTCAAATGAAAAGTTATTATTTTTTCAGTCAGTTTGAAATGAAAAAAATAACGCGGTGATACGAAACCAAGACCTTCGATGTCCGCCTCACCTAAGAGTCTCGTATTTCTCATTTAAGTTTGTATTTTTGCTTTTATATTCGTCGATTGTATCGAGTATGTATTCGTTTTATATTTTTTCACCAACTTTTCTAAGACAAAATATTCGAAAAAGTATATAGAAGAGACATCGCTTTAGTAAGACTGCTTTTACACAGTTCAAGTATTAAATTCAATTCTGCTCGCATGTGGAAGCGTGGGGGTGCGTCTGTACCGTCAATTCGTTTCAACTTTCTTGCTTTGCTTTTGGCATTTTCGTTGCTTTCCATTTAAAGAACCAAAAACTTGAATTCATCAGAATTGAAACGTGTAAAAGCAAATAGAAAACGCAAAAGAGAATGAGCAAGAATCGCTTTCAAGTACTTGAAACATGTAAATCGGGTGTAAACATTTTGTAAGAATTTTTCAAAACATTAAAAACGTAAAATGTGTTAATGCAATAAATCAAATTTAACAATTTATAAAACCATATAATAAATCGGAGTATTGAACCTCCTTTGCACAATAAATATTTTAAACTAGTAAACTAACCATCCTCATCACACAAATAGCACAATTCAAAAATCCCGTTCGAGGCAATTGCATTAATACGAACGAGGTTACTTGCACGAGAAGTATCTGTATCCATTGAACGTGAAATAGTTCCCTGCTCTCCTTTCTCAAATTTAAAAGAAATAAATAGATTTGAAGAAGAACGAATAAGTATTTGAAAAATTTGTGAGTGCATATTTACATATCCTAATCGAACACAGTAGAACATATCATAAGAACAATTTAATGATTTGTTTGTACAGCCAGTTGCTGTGTATTTTCCTAAAACAATATCAAGTTTTAATGGCATGTACATACATGTTATAAATTGGAGCTAATCGATATTTATTATTTTTAATTTTTAAAACATTTACTAAAATTGCATTTAAATACATTTATATATACTTAATCTTTTTTTTTAAATTTCAGAAAACTTAAGTCTTGTAATTTTCTATTATGTTAAATGTAAAACTCTTAAAATTTTAGACGCACTCTTTTTATATGGGAATAAACGGGAATAGCACAAATTATCGTAAACTAGTAATTTTAATATTTGCTTACGTTTCTTCTTTCGATGCATTCCCGATGGATGATCGGATCGAATAACTTTCGTTTTCGCTACTTTCTCGATAATCGAACAGATCGGAAACATTGCCGTTTTAATTAATTTCTCGATAACAAAACGGATCGAAATAACTTCCGTCTGAGATACGGTTTCACTATCGAAAACACTACGCAAAAAATAGAAGTATTTACAGAAAAAGCGTTCCCGATGACTTTTACTGTTTCGATCTCGCTCCTCTCTTTCAAGAAAGTAATTTTGTCGTTTGACAGTTTTATAGGTTTTTAAACGAAGTTATCTGGAACGCAACTTATGTATTAATTAACTCATAATCGTACGAAGACTTTAGTGGGCGAAAATTAACGGTTTTTTTATAGCTTTAAGCTAATAACTTTGAAAACGAAACTTGTTGTTAAAAAGTATACCTAGTAAATGAAACTTAATTCATTCTTTTTGAAAATTCCTGCTGATCAGTACTTTTTGTTGTTAACACCTTATTTAGGTGCTGTACGAAGACTCTATTGGTTCACTGTATATTAAGACAATCACTGAATGAGGTACATTATTCTGAAAGTCCCCTTTCTCCGAAATTTCTCTCTGGTTCCGTTCCTGGAAGCGATTCATCAGATGGTATGCATACTCGACAGTGTTTCCTATAGACATTTAAATTATCAGAAAAAGGACTTCATTAGCTAAAACAAATTTCGCCATACGAAGCAAACCATATGAGTAGGACTGTATTACATACTAATGTATGTATGTACATAGATAGTACCCATTAGATACATACATACGTATAACGGTGACAATTTAAAAGCCCACTATAATTTTTCGCAATATTTTCTCTTCAAACAAGATTAAATAAAACAATTTCGCTACATTATTTGATGTTTTAAAATAGATCACATCTCATATGTATGTACATACATATGTCTATCCCTGTCGGAATAAATCTTAAATTAACCACATGGAAATGTGATTGGAAATAAAGTATTTTTACTTATCCTTTTTGCAACTGAGTTTAAATCCCACTAAGCCAAATGCTTTTTAAAGTAGTAAAAAATGTAATTCTAACTAAATATTTGAAAACAAGTTTACATACTTCGTCTATATGTACATATGTAGCTGAGTTTCTAGGGGTGCTTGCTATTGTTTTGTTATGTTTCGGGAGATTTTGTGTTGAATTTCCGACTGCGGAAACATATTTACTATATAATACTAAAAAGTTAATTTTTTATTTTGTGTCTCCGAAATATTAAAAATTATTTTTCAAGTTCTTCAAGCCAAATGTATTTGCTAATAGCTGAAATTATACATATGCAGTGTCCGTCCAACACCATGTTAATAAAGTCAGTTGCTTACAATTAAAACAGAAGAAAAATTTCAACTATTTGCTTGTATTTTATTATTAAATAAATTGCTTTCAAAGCTACGGAGTTTCCGACAGGGTATGTACATCGCAATGCGGCAAGTCACATTAACAAAGGAAAGTGAATATAATTACAGAACCGTCCACTGCGGGTGATTTTCTGCGATCAAAGCGTCTGTCCGTTTTGGCTGGCTCATCTGTCAGCCCCTGACGCATAGTGCAAACAAACCCAGTCGTCATTATAGACACTCACTATATTAATAAAGATGATCGTCTAGCCCAGGCGTTCTTAAACGTTTAAGATCATGGAATTCCACTTCAAATTACTAAAACTCAATGGCAGTGCTTTTTAAATATGAATTTTACTAAAAATAGTATACATTTGTACTTTAAATTTCAACGTGAAGAATGAAATTGTTTCACTGTTATTAACTATTGTGAATGCTTCGTAAATGGATTTTGTACCAAACCAATATTACTACTACCATCTGAAAAATAATCTGGCAAGTGACCAGTTATGACATTTCACTTTTTATTTGGCAATTTATCCTTGTAGAAAGTTGTATATAACCCGTTGCCTCTGCCTACAGCGACCAACAACACATACCGGTTGAAAAAAATTATAAAAAGAAGCTGTCAAGCGCAAGCTCAATGCCCTTATGTAGGTATGGCACTGAGTACGACAATCATAACAACTACGAGTACATACTGTGTTTACTTGAAAATAGATACATAACTGCGTCTCGGTCAAGCTTTTTTATAGAACTTTTCTTTCTGTGTGCAACTCAAACCGACCGTCGCACAGTGGGCCACCCCATACAAGTTAGCCGGAAAAAATATATTATTGGTTCCTATGGTTGCATTTGTCGTAAAGAAATTCAGCTTGATTGGGGATCGATTGGATGGCTCCAGCGTTCCTTTGAGGAAGGGTTTTTTTTTAGCAAAAACGGTATATTGAAGGTATCTATATATAAATACGCCACAATAAAATTTTGAACCCCCATGCCGTGCCCGGTGACTTTTCTACGGGACCTTTGGGTTCCGCAGAACCCACTTTAGGAAGCTCTGGTCTAGCCATCCATACGTACATACGCACATACATACCAGGGATGCTGCGAATATTTGCATTCGCATTCGTTATGCAGTGTGCGAATGATTCGCATCATTTTACACACTCGCATCCACATTCGAATTCACCTTAAATGATGCGAATATTTTGCGAATGCGAATGTGGACGTGGGCAGAGCGCGCAGTTATCGACCACTAAGCACACAATCGCAGCGTAACGCACATACATATGTGCATATATTAAAGGTTGTTTCAATTTAACGTTTAGCATTTTACAGGCAAAACAACTCTTGTACGCAGCTGCATGTCATAGAAAATATAAATACCTATGTAGTTCTGATTTGGCGCCCTCAGATGTGCTCGCATTCTTTGTTAACGTTTGCCCTTTATCCCCTTTTTTTGATGACCCGTATAATCACTCGCTACTGTATAGGTTAAGCACTGGTTTAATGTTCTAATAATTTATTTAAGTTGATTATAGCTTTTTTAATGTCGCAAATGCGAATGTGAAAAATATAACATTCGAAACATCCCTAATACATACAAACCTACATATAGAGTGCACCTCAGTAGCAATCAACAATTTAATGCAATCCACATAAAAATCAAACTAAAACAGAAATCAATCATAAACACTAACAACTGCACATTTTACCGAATTGATTAACATAGTATAGTATAGTATATATGTACATATAAAAATTTCTGTATATAATTGCTTGAACATACATACATTGGTACGTTTGTGGTATGAATTACACCAATATTAATGGCGTATATTTTTTGATACTACATGCGTTCCATCTATGCGCGATTTCTCGCAATTACATCGACATGCATACATATGTATGTAAGAGTATGTTGGTCCTGAATTAATAAGATTTAGTTTGAAGTCGCAATTTAAGGTATAGCCATTTTATTCAGTTAAAACTGCTGAGCATAGATGTTTTTGTTAGAAACAAAATAACATTGTACACAAATTTTTCTTTGAAAACGGTTTGGTTGGGTTGAAATGGCTGCCGCGATGGACACATAAGCACACTAAAGCCCACCATCGGTTTCGGTTTGGTACGATAAGGGTTCTCGCCAACAGACCCGTGCTAAGAGATTTCTCTTCTGCTCAGCGTAACGAGCTCCAAATTCCTTTCCGGCCGCATGAGTTTTATCGTGTTGCTCCTTTAACAGTTTCCATCTTTCGCCTGCTTCTAAGCAGAATAATACCTGTAACTGGAGCTTACAGGTAGCGAGCGGCATGCACAATGCTGCAGAGTCATCTGAAAATCGCTTCCATTTTGAGTAAAGTCCGAATTGAGGGCCATCACTTTAAATTCACATTTCCACTATTTGGTTTGGTTTTGAGCAGTCACTTCCTGACTAATTTTATGTACAACAGATTTTAAACCATACCCATTTTTAGGGGTCAGAAAAAGGCTATTTTTTATTTTGCTCCATGTTACCCACAGTGTTTGTTCACTTCGCCTAGACTGGTTTGAATATGGTTTACAAATAAACATCTAATTCAAAATGGGATGCGTTTCAGAGATCTGAAAAAGGTTTGAAAATTCGCATTTTTTTCAAGTTTTAACGTTTTTTAGCTACACTTCCGTCATATCTGAACCATATGTCTTCATTTTATTGAGAAAAACGCGAAATTATGACATGAGAAACCGTAACGCTATATCTTTTGGTGGTATTCGGACTTCCGGAAGTGGGTTAAACTGATCGGAAGTCCATTTTTTTTTAGTCATACATATACGTTTTTACTACATATTCGGGTTCTGACGATGACGAAAACCTACATAACTATTGTTTGAAACTTTTTTCTCGGAATTGCCATTTTAAACTACTAAATGCATAAATTTTGTCGGAAATTTTTTTCTGAAATGGACATATAAGCAAAGAAAATTGGCTTGCCAATGGAAGAAAAAATTTAAAATTTTTTTTTTTTAAGTATTCGATACTACGTCATCATAAGTGGTTTTTACGTGGCGGGTCCCAAACCAAGCGCACAACCCATTGCTGGGACGTGAGTGATTTCGCAACCAACTACACGTTTATATAGCGAGCCGCTTGCTCCAAGCAG
>NW_016178231.1:0-7991 GCF_001687245.7 Rhagoletis zephyria
AACTAAGAAAGCTGGGTTCATCGCGAGACAAAGGAAATTGCGAAGGCGCTTAGAAATTTTCATGGGGCCACTCTGTGAATAAACTTCTTGTTTGTTATTTTCATTTCTTCCCAACTCAAAGCAGCAATTTCCTATAAGGCACGTGAAAACATACATACATACATAGGTTTGTACTTATGTATCTGTATTTATATGCATAAGTAGGTACTTTGTACCTCTGCCTCTGCTGCCCCTCGCACTCACTTGCTCATTCATATGTACATACATACTGACATTAATGCGAAAATTACCCAAATTAAATGTTAAATGATAATAAAACTGTGGCAAATTCGTGTAAAAACATTCGAGTAAGTACGCAGGCCGCACAGAGTGGCAAGCCGCAGCGAATGGCCGGCCGGCAAGGAGGTGTTGACATTGCTTGTGTAAGTTGGCCGCTGAAGTGTTAATGCGAGCTGTTGTTTTTTTCACAATCCGCAAAATGGTACAATCCGCAAAATGTATGAAAAGTGAAAATTCGGGTCAGCAAGCGGCTAAGTAAAACAGTGGCAAATTAAAAATGAAGGCAATATTTGCACTTTGATTTTTCGCTTTAAAGATTTAATTGAAAGTGTTTTAAAGTGTTTTGGCATAAAAAAAAATTGTGAAAATTTATGAAACTAGTCCATTTTTTCGCGATTCGGAAAATGATGAGCTTTAATATTAAGATAGCAAAGTAAGAAATTTATAAACCTATTCAAATCGGGTTACATTGAGTTGTCGGATAGGATTTAAAGAAATCAGAATTTTAACACTATTAAAATCAAATAAAAGAGATAAATAGTTGAGAAAAGTAGTAAAAAAATCTTGTAGAGAAAAATAAGAAAATAGAAGAGTTAATACATAAATGCTGTGATGTATTAGGGAAAGAATTTCCGTCATCCGGTTTGTTTCCGAACCAAATTTGACAAGGGATGACGGATATTCGTCCAAAATACGTCATATACTAACCCTGTAGGAAACAACAACAGTCAAAGAGAACATAAATGTTGTTATTATATTTTGAAAATATTTTAATAGAAAAATATTAAGTTTTTCCGTGCATTCACATTTTTCCTTAAGCAGTATGGGCCACAGAAACATGCTACAAAACGCAAAAAAAAACCAATCTCACATGGTTTGTCTAAGAAAATTTTTCGGCGGAATTGGGTTTAATAGAGATTAAACAAAATTCTAGTTCTTGATTCTAAACGCCTTGATTAGACTCGATTTCGATTTAAATTTAGATTTTTTTGTCATTGTATACGATTGTTTTTTTTTTCAATTTCTATCTTTTCTATTATTTTTTGGAATTACCGAGACACATTTGACAGCTATCGATCAATAATAGTGGATTTTATAAGATTTAAATTTTTTACATCATAGCTGTTAGTTTTGGTAAATAATAATCGATGATATACGGCTTTTATTTTTTCCACCACATTTGATAATATCGTTCAATACTCATGGATTTGGATGAATTTTCGGATTTTTATTTTATCGGTTTAAAATGTAATAAAAACTCACAGCGATTATAGGAACCATACTTAAACAATAGAATCGAATAAAATGAAAAAGCGATTATTTTCGATCGAACAAATATCGCCCGACTTATTGAAAGCAGAAAATTTCGAAATTATAATAATCATTAAACAACGATTACACTTGACAAATGAAAAAAAAAAACATAAAAAACTCTGATATAAATGTTAAAATTCAAAAAAACATTAAAAAATGTTAGATAAGTTTCGGTTGGAAAAAGGAAGTCGTTCTCAATTAAACGTTATGAAGAACCCCAAACTATAGAATGAGTCAAAAATAAAAAGTCTAAAATAAATCTCAGCGAAAATGAAATGGTAAATAATTTTTTTCCGAACCTATGTAAGTACATCCATATGTATAACATCATAGCCGCATAAAGCAATTCAAACATTAGACATTATTCTTGGCGAAACAAAAGTAAAAATTGCAAAAACACTCGACCAAAATTTATCGAAAATATAAAAAGCGAGAAATGACGATTATGTTTGGTAAAGCAAAAAAGCATTAAGAAATAAAAATGCGAAAAAACGTTATTTTTCAGAAAAAAAAATCAACAAAACTGGGGTCGAAAAAATAAAAAAAAATAACCATGTATATGATACTAGTTATCAAAAAGATTTAACTCCAAAAATAACATTTTATTAGCTAGAGATTTGAAGTCGAGACATATCGATCGAAATAATAAAAGTGACGAACTGACAGGTCTATTCTGCACTGGTCACAATAATTTTGTAACCGGTATATAAAGTTTCCGTCAGTTTTTAGAGCTTTTTGCAACCGTTGTTACCTACCACGTTATAAGTTGGTAACAAGGTGTTGCCCCTTGGAGTATGCAATACAAGATTTTCTGCAACAATCAATACCAGCATTACTAAATACGTTGACGGTGTTACCAACGTTATAGAATTACGGTAACAACAAGTGGTAGTGATTTTTATTTATATCGAAAATTGTCTGAAATAACCTGAAAAAATGTCTGAAATTTCGGAATGGTGCCCGTATCACCAGAACTGGTTAGAAAAAACAGCAAACCCTATCTAAATATTCTGAATGTACAAACACCATTTTAAGAAATTCTCATTTCACACTAGGACAAAAAAAAATTGCAATTGATATGGGGAAAAAATAATTGAAAAGCGTGTATAAGAACATTCTTTTCAGCTGGCATCCTCGCCACAAACAATTGGCGATGGCGAACACCCAGCCATCAACGTGAAAACAAGGCTCGCTTGGCAGTTGACAGCAAACAACAATATTTACAGCATTTTTATTTGCATTCTACTCGACGTTACACGTTGCAGCAAGTTGCAATATTTTTCAGCATCAAACACCCAAAACACCAGCAGCAGCAGCAGCAACAGTCACATCAGTGAGCCATGCAATTTAACCAACAATACATACATAGAAACAACAACAGCCGTAGTACAGCAACCGATTGGAACAAAAACGTTGACGAGGCAAGAACGAAAATGAATATGTATAAAAAAATGCCTGCAGCTAGCTGCAACACAGTGCAGAAAAGCATAGAACACAGGCTTCACAATCACAAGGCCACTTCCTATGCAATGTATGTATGTATGTATGTATGTATGCTTGAATGCTGCACGAATTTTTTTTGCAACAACAATTTGAATGAACATGGTATTTATTTATGTAAAATCTGCGTACATTTATGTGTCTGTATGTATGTATGTATATATGCGTGTAAGCATGCAAGCAGTCCGTAAAAAGTTCAAGGCCTATTCGTGTTTTGGGATTAAAAGCATCCATCGCCCAACGCTCGTTGGCCATAGCCCCATAACACAGCTATGATTGCGGCTGTTGCACCAAGGTGGAAAGGAAAAATATAAATTCAGGTGATGGCACCCTGACGGCATATTGCACGTGTGGCCAAACGCACACAGACACACGCGCAGCTTACGGCCAATGGTAGAGAAAGAGAGAGAGTGATGCTTGCATTTATTTATTTGTGTAAAAATGTACCATTTATTTTAGCGGCCCACAGTTGGCAGCAAGTAAATTAAAATGTAAAAGAGTTGCTAAAACATTAGCGTAGAATTATTTGTGTAAGTGGTGTGTGTGTGTGTGTGTGTGTGTGTGTGTGTGTGTGTTGATGTGCGCTTTGTGTTGCAGTGCATAAAAAATTTGGCAGCATATGGCTCTTGTGGGTGTACATACTGCAGTGCTCATTTGGTGAAATGGATCTGAGTTTTTTTCTTGCTTCGCAAAAGGTAACTCAAGTAGGTAGGCGGATATAATAAAGGGAAAGTAATTGAAAATGTATTCTGAAAGTATTGCGGTGAATATTGCAAGGACAAAGAGTAAGAGAGCACATATGATTACTTTGTATGTGTTTGAAGACCTTCTTGTGGTCTACTCTTAGTACCTAATAATATAGGTCGTAAGATTTTCTTGAAGATTGCCGAGTATCCAACATCTTCTTCTTGGCGACAGTTTCGAAACAGCAAGTGAAACCAAGTCTCCCTCTACGTTGTCTTTCGCAGAGCTTAAGAGCTGGCATTCTGTTCATTCCATCAGCTTCCGCATCACTTTTGCCTCAATGCTCCTAGTACCGACTCATCAGATGATGACATCGTATATTGCTAGCAGAGTGAAAAAGCGTTCCCTCCATAATTTAAGTGCGCTATGAACATCGCGGATTACTTTGCCGTTCTTGTCCTTACAGTAATTCGCACCGGTATTGAAATTTTTTTTTAACTCACCACAATGGCTGGTCGAATTTTTAAAAGCTATTCCTGCCGATTAGTATCTCAAGTTCTGTGCGTTCACATATTACTGGAGCGAGCTAGCGAGTGGCTAGCTTTATGAATCTTTTAATGATATAAACTGGTGCGATATCCTACTATTCGAGCTCGGACAAAGTCTATGAGCATCTGCCCGTTTTTTGACCTTCCAGCGTTTCGGTGAAACAGTATTTGATTGTTTTATCGTTGACTTTCTTGAGAGCATTAGATAAAAGGTAGGTAAAAAAAGGATAGGTAACAAGTTTAGATGTATCACCATTTATAGACGAAACCTTTCTCACACTGTGCATATATCCGACCACAAATGTCCGGTGCACAAAACTGAAGGACACGATGAGAGTCCGATGGTCTTCTTATCTTATCCCATCCATCACATCTCTTCGGTGGCAGTGATGTCCGCGTTTAGACTTTGCTGGAAAGCATCTACTATTCTGACAAGGACATATTCCCGTCAAATCAAAGTTGCCAAAACATTTGCGAAGGTCGAGAACAAAAGTAAGAGCTCTCATTCATTACTTTTTTCATTGAATGATTTATTTCGTGGGGGTTTTCGGTAATTAAGCGCACATTTGGTCGACGGGATAAATTAATTTACGATTTCATTTGACGTCTTTTGGGAAATCGCGGTTGATATTTGGAATTCAATTTCCCAACGCGACCATAAATTTCCTCTAAAGCCTCAGAGAATGTTGCTACATAGTTCACGAATTTTTTTAAACTATTTTTTTCCTACCGTTTACCATCAATTATTTTGTAGGAATGTTGTGTGATATGCGGCAAAATTTTTCTAAAAGATTTACTAAAATAACGATACAATTTTACACTCAAATTGATAAAAAAAATAAAGAAGACTTTAATTGGTCTATAAATCGAAAATTTTTATGAAAATGTCACTTTATAGAGCTCTTTAAATATATTTTATTATTTATGAATAAAGGTGTTACTTAATATCTCAGTATTAGATATCCCATCCGGATAACGCAATTTGAAAGATCTTGTTTAATTTATAATTTAAAAAGTAGGCCGCATGCACCACATTCACTCCCTATCCCCGAAAACGCTATGGCACTTTCTGTGGGGTTGAAGAGCAGAGGGCACAATAGATCTTGAGGTCGCGGTGTATACGTCATTATAATATCTGTCTGTCTATCGATCTAACTATGCAACAAGACAAAAGCCCGCTTGTAGCCGCACTCACTTATGTTTAGAAGCTTCAAATTCTGGAGACGAATACGTTGGCTTGGCCTCCGTCAGAGTTCGTCTTAGCTCGACCTCCAACGCGCATTTGTGTGGTGCAACCAGAAGATATTTGATCTCAACCGTAAGTTGTAAGCTAAGTGAATCGTTCGCAAAAGAATTACTTCTGATCATTCCCTGGTAATTATCATTCACAAAGTTTCCCTTTTTGCATGGAGCTCAGCATTCGGAATTATAATCCTCCATTGCCAATCAGCTGCCATGAATTCAAACAATCGACTGACAGCTATGCGGAACAGTGAGTATGCACTGCTTGTTTAAAAGAAAAATTTAAAAGCAAGCGAGGAAATAAATATAAGCAAATTAATTCCTCGCTTATCTTGGATCTATTTGAATAATTTATGTTCAAGCGTGCTAACAACACATGTTTTTGCAAATAGCGCTAATTTAGGAAATGTGAACACGTACATACATACATACATACAGACATATTTACAAACGAACCATAAACTATTGAAAGTAAAGTTTACTTAAGTAATCATATAGAGCAGCAAATTATTGCCAAAGCAACGAAGATCGCAATCAATGAAATTGTTGGCTGGCTGGCGCTTGCTACTACAGCTATGCCACAGGAAATGAAATTGAATTTGCAGATGCAACCAAACGTGGCGTAATGCACTTATAAATTAATAATAAACTTGTAAGCTTATAGATAGCAGAATGCGATGGAATTTTGGTTGTGGAAAAATATTTTCACGAAAGCAAAAAAAAAATTAAATTGCAGAAATTCAATGACCGAAGGGAAACTGCTACTAATTGCATGTGGAAACAGTAAATGTTTACCCCAAATATTACATTGCAAATGGTTGAAAGCAATGTTTTTTGCATTCATTTGCAACCAAACGTGGCAAGTGAGCGCGTATGTTTAAAAACGTGTGACTGAAATTCAATTTAGATATTTTATTTATATAGAATTTCAAAATAAATTGGTCTGGCGATGGCTAGCTGAAACTTAGTCATTTCTTCGGTTAAGTGCAATAAAATTTAGCGAACGATTTTTTCGTGGCATATTTGAAATCTAGAAAAGTGTCACTTTTTTATTTGTTAAAATTTTTTTGTGAATTTTTTTAAAAATGGTTAAAATGATCTTAGAGTGGGTGTTTTTGGCAATTTTTTTTTTTTGTAAATATTCGTCGCGAATTTATTAAAAGTTATTCAAATATTTTACGAAGAGTCTCAAGAAAATAATTTCAATACAATTTTTCATAGAAGTTTAATTTAAAAAAAAAGGGTAATTTGAAAACTTGACATACAAATTTTAGCATTCGGAAACTGGGCCTAACTTTGCGTTTACATTAGACAAGACAATTGAGAATATGTATTGGTTGTCAAATTGTTGTGTAAAGTAGGTGTCCAGAAAATTATAGACAATACACTTTTCAGCAACTGCTGGTGCGAATTTCATATTATTTATTAAAATATCAAAAACTCAAACCCATTTTTCGATCTATGCCGATAAGTAAAAACGGCCAAACTCAATTTATAATTTTTTTGTAAAGAAAACCAAGTTTCTTTTGATGATTTTTTTATTTGAATTTTATAGAGACTTTTACATTGGTGGTAGCAACTTTTGCCTGAGTAGACCCCCAATAAAATTTTCCAAAGAATAATTCTCGAGAATATAGCAATCCTCTAACGAACATCTAAATGTGCTTTTTGCGGGGTTCCTTGAAGTAAGGGGTCTAAACGACCCTTTCAGGCGGAAGCTAATGGGTTAAAATGTTCTACCAAAAAAAATATTTCCCATGAAATTTTACTATATATGTCTTAATTCGTTTAGAAACTGGGCATATAGATATTTTATGAGTTCTAAAACCAAAACATAATTTTCAGTAATTTTAAAAGTAGGCATAAATATTTAAAAACTGGAAGACAATTTTTGGTAATTTTAAAGTTGGGGTTAAATTTTTGGCCATTCAAAAAGAGGACATACTATATGTTTGTTAATTTCAAAACTAGGCCTACTTTTTAGTAATTTAAAGCAAAGCATAAATATTTATCTGTTTATAAACTGGACATATTTGGGTTTTTTTCTTTATTATTAAAAACTGTTTTTTTTTTTGGTAATTTAAAGTTTAAAAGTTGAACACAGATTTTTGGTCCTTGAAAAACTAGCTATACAATTCTAGTTATTTAAAAGTTGGACATACATTTTTCGACATTTAGCAACTGAGCATAATTTTTTTGGTCAGTTGATCGAAAATTTAATAATTTTTTTATACCGGTGAAAGTAAAACTTTTATTTGAAACTGAACATTTCTACCACTAAAATGTCTACTATTACAACGTCCAACAACAATTCATGCCCGATATTGAAATTAGCAAAAAGTTAAAAGCAGCCTTAAAATAGCAAGTTGACACGTTTTGAGCTATTCGTTGATTTAGCTAAGACTCCATTTTTATTTTTTTTTT
>NW_016178233.1:0-7990 GCF_001687245.7 Rhagoletis zephyria
AGTGCGGCGACAAATTATTCATAATTTGTACAGTTATTTTTCAATAAAAATACTTTTCATTTACGAACTCATCACTCAACGTTGAAATTCAAGCAGGCAAAAGCCAACATGTCAGTCGTTCAATCAAATAATGAACCAGTCACCGAAATGTCTAGGGTTTCTGCAAGCGCATGTTTGTATGTAAAGTAAATTTTCACTCTTAAAATCATATGTACTTATGTATGAAAAAGCAAGTGTAATGTTTTTTTTTTTTGGTTTTCTGCTTTTTTTTATCCATATGCATGTGTGATTATATGAATATATGTATATAGGTTGCTTCGGTGGGCCAGTTCATTGACGCGCATGCACACCCGTTTAATTGAAAATTCACATCAATCTCTGTCAACTCATTGAAATTAGAAATTAATGCCGTATTAATATGACAAAGTCATCATAATGTCTCTCCGTTTGACTGCCTCCAAGATGTTGGGTATGTCGGTTTCGTCCACGTTTATTAACTTCGCTTGCATATATGTACTTACACATGTATTGTAAAAGTACATATCAACACATCTGAATATGCATATTTGAAGCACGCATATGTACTGCTGAAGCTGGCATATACAGCCATAAACGCATATGCAACGGCAAGTCAATTGTACATTTTAATTCAAAGATCTGGCAGATTTTCGAAACGCCTCCGTATATTTTAAATGCCTTTTTGTTGGTGAAAGCAGCTAATTGGAGTTAATGTAGAAAAGCGTGAAAATCCGCGTATTCATAATTCATTTGTTAGCTGCACAGGAAAAAAAGTTACACAAATAGAAATCCCCTTGGAAAAATGTCCAAAACAATATTCTGTTGCTGAAGCAAAATAGGAAGTTTTGTTGTCATAAAAGGTATCTAAATTTATTGTTGCGGCAAAAATTATCCCTTTCTGGATCAACTACAATAGTTGTTAGTCCAATAGCTAATCCACTGTTGCCTCAACTTTGATTCATTAGTAGGTTTTTTTCTTTAAGAAAACCATCAACAGAAAATCTTATTTGGCGCTAATTTTTGTCCGTATGTTGTAAGGAATTATGTAGCTTATTGACTTATATGTATGTATGTATGTATATACATATGTACTATGAGATACTCCATGTAGAACGTATGCCTATTTTACCCTATCTTCCATAGTAGGCTTTCAGGATTATTTTCAGTCCGGGTTCACGCCTAAATAATTGACCATGTTAGAGAGCAAAACTGGAGCGCAACCGGTCAAGAGAAGCTAGGCACTCAATCAGAACCTCGGTTATATCTATCTATTTTGTACTGGAGCACAGGCAGTGAAACAGCTCTAGGACTTCTTTATGAAAATTTATTGTTCTGTTTGTCATCCTGGTTCGCATAGAAAACTAACTTACCAGGCATTCTTTGCTACGATTATAATGTATTTAATAAAGTACATTGCTCTCATAAGAACCACGCTATAAAGTTGAATTAATTGAAAAAAGAAATTTATGAATTTTGATCGCTTGTTTATATTTTTTGACACCATAGTACCTTAAAAGAGACCCGCACTGAATTGTCAATCACAGCTTGTTTAATACACCTTGACTACGATCTACAGTAGAGATGGGCAAAACACGTGATTTTTTCATACGTGAGCGTGAGAGAAAATTCACGCAACTTTCGTTATCGTGCGTGACTGTATTTTTTGCTGACGTGAGCGTGCGTGAGTTAGCTTTCCGTCAATCACACAATTTTCACATATCGAGCCCTAACCGCCAAAAATATGTAAGTATTTTTTTTTAATTTTTTTTAGCATCAAAGCAAATCTTTAGCAAATCTTTAGCATTTAGCAAATCTTTCTAGAGCATCAAAATTAATATTTTGAAGAAATATCAAGCATAGTTGAAAATTTAGCAAAAATAAAAGTTCTGCAGTTACGAGTTTCGTTGAAGTGCTGATTTTTAAAAGAACGTACACGTACACGATTGCTCGACAAATATTAATTTTAAACAAACAGACGAAAATAATGTTACTACTTTTCTATGAAATTAAATAAAAATAAAATAATAGTGCGTTCATGCCTGGCAAGGCGTTTGGCCAAGCTTGTTTTAACAATGATAAAGCCTATTTGTATGAAATGCTATTTATATAAATAAAGTCTCAATCAAAAAAAATGTCCGTGAAAAAACTAGGCGTCGTATTAGAGAACGTGAGTGTGCGTGATTTATAAAACCATCAACGTGAGCCAAAATCACTCACGCGCCCACCTCTAATCCATAGTGCTTTCTGAGCGGGCAAAAATCAAAAATGTTGTTATCCCAAATATAGACGTATTTGGTATTGTTGGAAAGGTTATATGTCTATTACCACGGTCCCGGTCCCAATTTACGTAAATATGAATTTTATTAAATAAAACGGATTAAAAAACTGTGTCTTTGATTTAAAATATAGCAAAACAAATTTCAAATTTTTATTCTGCACCAAACTGCAAAATATAGCTAAATAATTGAAACCATTTTTTTTAGTCCTTTTTTGGCTTCAAGTCCTGCAGGCCTGAGATTTTTCCATATCTTATTTTTGATCGTGAAAAATTCCTACTTTTGCAATTTTCATATATTTTTTCAATTTCATATATTTCGGAGGTGCTATTATAGTACGTAGCTCCTAGCGCAATAGACGCCACAACAACGTGTAACAACATTAAGGCGCACACCACATATCGGAGCAGAAACTCGGCCAAGCACTAGCAATTGTGTTAGCGGCAAATGTTCACGAGTAGTTTTATTTATTATATAAAATGTACGCACCGAAGTGGAAGGCTGATTGACATGCAAAGCTCAAAAACCAAAACATCAAACATACAAATTTCTATTATCATACCTCCACTTTATGTAAGAAATATGCATGTTGATACGTACATAAATATATAAATTTATCTGCGAAAAACCCACTCCATTTCATTCCTTTCACTCTTTTTGACAGCAAACGCCAATGAGTCGGCTTTTATTAGCTGACACGTTTTAAATTGAATTTGTTGCTTTGCGATTTTCCACAGCGAGCATGAGTGGCGAAAAAATGTGAAATTATTTCCATTTTCTTGTTTGATGGTCTATTGGTTATGACTTGTAGCTTTCATGGCGGCACCAACAAAGCGTTAAGCAAATCAATTGAATACTGCATATATGTATATATGTATTTTTTCGGTTGAAGAACCTAACGGCAACGATCTGAACTGACTTCCTTCCTATCTTTCCTTTAACTCCTGTAATGATATCATATACATATATATAGTGTTTAAAAATGAAATACCATTTTCAGCCTTCTTGCGTAAAAATGTAAGAGTTGGCTGGCTATATTAGCGCGCTCTTTGGCGGCAATGATTTGACAAATTTACTTGTCGCTACCGGATTAGCTGACGAATTGAGCAAAAAGGAAAAATTAGCTTTCATATACTCAAACATATTTACACATGGTATGTATGTATGTATGTATGTATACCTTTATATGTGTAAAAACAAAGAGTTACAGAAACCTTGCTGGAAAAAGTAAGATTCCTCAGAGGATAGTCACTTTTAGAGCAAGCTATTTATTGAAAATGAGTTAACCGGACCATAAACTGTGAAGAGGAAGCGAAGTAGAGAGCTTTGTGATTGACCCATGTAGATTTTGGCGCCCTCTAACCTATAATTTACTTGGCAGTGACTGACGCCAAATCATTATGGCACATTGGCTACCAAGATCGTCCTTTTTGTCTTAGCTAGACTCTTCCTTTGGGGGTTTTCTAAAGTTACAAGTCTAGTTATGTCAAACACCCTAAAGCCAACATAACGCAGGCCATCGCTCAAGCCGGATTTATGCCGCAGAGTGTTGAAGACTGGACCACTCGGACTCTTGCTACTGTTAGAATTCGTGGGTAAGTTTAAACGACGTAATATTCCATACATAATGGAATTCGTGGACCTTTCAAATAAAAAATAATTATTCGTTGATACCTCACAGACAGCTTATTTTTTAATTCAATATCTTGGGTAGATCGGAAAGACCCCTATATCTACCGTAAGATGACAACAACCGATGACGTCGCCCTTGGAAGTATACGAGATAATAATTTTTCGATAGATTTATGGGCCATTACACATTGGCGACGGCGAATACCGCCGACGATTCAACAATGACCTGAATTAGCATTACAGCGATAAAAAAGTACGTGGTCATGTCGTTTGAATAGACACAAATACCCGAGCCCTGAAAGCACTCAACCCGCTGGTGGAGAAGGCCTTAACTTCGCGGCGGTAACTGTGCCAAAAAAAATAAGAGGATGAAAACTGTGACATTTCAGCGAAGCCACATCAATCAAAAATCAATAAATGTATTTTAGCTCAGACTAGTTTTTATGAAAAATAATTATGGAAAAACAACAGTGTCTTATTTACAACAGTAGCAGTTATACTTGCCATTTGTGCTAGATAAAATAAAATGAGTAAATATGAAAATTGTCTGATAAGTTTACAAAAAGGGAAGGAATACTTTTGATACCTTAGATGTTAGAATATTTTAACAAAGAATTACGCGCTTCGACGCTCCAAGCGCTTTTGTTATTTTCGTGCGCCTAAACCTACTAAAGGAATCAAGCCGCATTTCCTGTAAGTTTCAAAGCGCATTGCTTTAAATATCTTTCGACAAAAAGTTGATTTTAAATTCCAGACATGTTAAGAATTGTTTTAAATAAACTTAAAAGAAAAAAAAATGTTTAAAAACAAACTAGATCGCCACACAATACAAACCTTTTGTGGTATCCAATTTAAACCGTGACCACAATTGGATATTGTTAATTTGTAAGAACTGTGGAAAATCCCATTAAATCACTTGTTAATTAATACCAAACAATAAATAACAAATTGTCAACTCTTCTAAGTATTTCCTCTATTTCCCATGGCATATGGCTATACAAAACACTTGCTCACGTACACGTAAACGTAAACGATTTGAAAGTGAAGCAAAGCCACCCATTGCGCTGTGAATCGTGCAGCAGTTGTAGGACCACACATAAAGTTTTACAATTGCTGTTGTTATAGCCTACCAACCAGTCAGTCAGTCAGTCAGTCAGTCAGTCAGTCAGTCAGTCACTCTTTGATATCCCCATTTCCAATGCGACACGAATAATTTCCGAATTAAATTTATATGCTCAACTCTACACCAAAGTATTTCCGTTTTATATAAATCTTCATTTTGTGAACGCTAATGCCACCAAAAAAAAACGAAGTCCAAAGAAAGAAATCAGCGCTGCAGTATTTGGAGACCAACACTTTCTTTATATCCTGTCGTTTATTTCCCTTCTCGGTTTTTGTTCTCGCGTTTGACTGCTGCATTTCATTGAAGCTCCAAGAAGATTGTAAGATTGCAGTTAACAACTGGTTTTTTTTTTTTATTTTTCTCATTCACACATTAATTTTTCTTATTGACCAGTATTTCTTGCTGTTAGTAACTCGGAAATGGTTTAACTGATTTTGTTCCTAAGTACATACATATGTACATACGTACGGCATACAATCGCCTTAGTACATTTGGAAACGGAGACAAAGTGGAAAATAAAATAAAATGATGAAAATCTTCAGTCTGTTAACTATTTATTCTTCTTTTTATTTCTTGTTCCTGATCTCGTTTCAGATATGGAATGTACTCATCGCTTCCGGTATGAGAGGCGAAATGCTTACTTGGCTGCTGTGGCAACTTGAAGTGAGTTGAGCTGAGCGCTGAGTAGAGCTGAGCTGATCTGAGGTGAGTGGCGTGCTCAGCATGACGTAGCTACATTTTTATTGACACCTTGTCTGGACGAACAAAAGCTGCAAAAAAAAAGAAGGAAAACGTGGAAAATTTTACACACACAAGAAGTTGCCTTGCTGGCAAAAGAAAGTGAAAACTGAACAAACGCACGTAAGTGAAAAATAAATAAAAGTGTATGAAAGGAATGTCTTCAATGTGTGTTGTTTTGGACATTTAGTTGATTTCATTGTGTATGCTTTTATTTCCTTAAGAAATTACTATAAAGTTACAATAGAATAAAATAACCACAGGACGGACGCACAATGGAAAATTTTACAGAAAAACTGAAATTTTTATGAATTTAATTTAATTTTTTGAAGACTTTTATTTTGTTTATTTATTTGTTTCTTTAATATCGAGCACATATTTTAGCATTGGATATGCATACATACATCGGGCTTGAGAGTGTTAAGTTTTAACATTTTGCCGAAAATTAAAAACAAATGGTAATTTTATATATGTTCGATTTGATATTAAATAACTTTTGAAGCAGTGAATATACATATGAAAAGAATTATAGGAGACTTTTGTAATAATGTAATGTGATGGATTTATTTTTTGTGTAACAGACGCCGCGGCCTAGAAGATCTTTTGTATCACTACGATGATTCCTACCTCTGGCAGCCCAAGATGTTATTAGCCTCTCTTATAAATGCTAAAAGTTTCTTGGTAGACGAATTTCTAACCATAAGGGCATTGATTGTGGAAAAATTGTAGTATTGCAGTCTTAGTATGGCCAATGCCGGATAAGCACACATAATGTGCTCCGACGTCTCCCCGTCTTCAAGGCAAATACGGTAATTCGTCTATATGGAAATACCAATACAGTGAGAGCGCAGATGATTATGGCCCAACATATAGCCAACAAGCAACTTGATATCGGCTCTGTTCAGTAGATGTATATCTTTTCTAGCGAAAGGATAACCAAACCGTCTGTCTAAGGCCCCCTACCTCTCGCCAGTACTTACTGCGTTCTGAGTTTACCTACGATTCTATTTTAAGCCTCGAGGGGGATCAAATGAGTCGGCAAAACGGTTTTGGCTCGTCGGCGAACTCGTTACCCACGATCCCACAGTGTCCTGGCACCCAGCATGGTAGTACCGTGTTCCTTGCTGACAAGAGTTGAAAGGTGTCAAAGCAAATTAAGGTGATCGTCCTATTGAAAAGGGCCCTTATGACCGCCTGACTATCTGAAAATATAACTACATACGCGCCTTTTAAACCCTTCTTAGTTCCCAGGTTCACTCTGGCATAGATTGAGATTGCTAGTACCTCGGGCTGAAAGACCATGGACAATAGAAAATTTGGTGACAGATCCAAAGACACCCCCGCTCCTGCTCTGCCCTCCATATTTGCTCCGTCTGAGTACCAGGGTACACATCTGGCATCTATTTCTGGTAAACCATTTGTTCAGGCATCTCGGTATGAATTTCCTTTAGCATAGCATCCGAGAACTCGCAGATACCTTTGTATTGTGTCTTTTTTTACATTTTCAAACTTCTCGAAGCTGCTGCTACTTGGACAAAAATTTGGAGTGGGGTCCAGCCCAGGAGTGACTCTAAGGACCTGGTTGGACACGTTCTCATTGCTCCTGTCACCGACACTACAGCCATCCTTTGGAGTTTGTTCAGACGTGAAACGGCTTAATACATATAAGGGGCTGACTTTTGAAAGGTGTGTTTTGTCACTATCTCGAATATATTTTACAGGGATTTTTGAAAAAAGTAGACTTGTTGAATAAGTCCAATATACATGTACATGCAAATTAGAACAATCCTTGGGTGCGCTTGGATGTAATAAATACACCAAAGTTAACTATTAAAAAATAATAAGTAACCACTTCTCCTGCTCTTTCTTAAAGTTTTATATTGCACATATATATATAAATGGCCATTCTGTGGACAGTTATCCTTTTTTTGACACAAAGCAAGCAGTAAGACATTTTCGTTACTACGCCTATTGGTCTTTGATTTGCCATAGGAAATTGTTGATTACTTATTTATATTTTTTCAGCAATCCAATGAATTCGCCAAACACCTCACCAATGTGGAAATGCTCCAACTGTCGTTTTGAGCCATTGATTGAGCCATTGATTGGTTGTTCGAAGGGATCCAACAGCGTCATCCCGTCGTATTTGCCAAGGCATTTTGCGTCAGGCAGCCGGTAAACAATACTGATTGATGTTTATTGC
>NW_016178234.1:0-7988 GCF_001687245.7 Rhagoletis zephyria
AAAAGTGGAGTAAATTGAGACACTTGCCTGTGGCAGTTTGGAATTGAATGGGGAGGCGAACATTTGTGACACACGTGCATACTTATTTGTAAGCGTATTGACGCGGTGCACAGTGGTACTTCCCAAAATTGTGGACATATATTTTTAATAACGTTATGTGTGAATCCTTAAAAATTTGGCGTAATTGGTTTATTTCTAAGCATATCTACCACCTACACAAACTTAACCTCAAAAAATCCTTAAAAAGGTCGTAAAATGCGGACCGATGAACATATCATTCCGAAAATTTACCCAGATATTCATACATATAATAAAATATAATAAATAAATAAAATAACAAATAATAGATATTAAAAAAAAATTTATATTGGTGTCTCTGTTAGAGCAACAGGAGCCAAATCAACAATTTATAGAATTTTTTTCTGACTGTCTGTCTGTAGGTTTGTACGCGCATTACTCGAAAACTAATGCACGGAATTGAATGCAGTTTTCACCGATGCATTGCTAGAAGTCTGGCTTAAAATATAGAACGAAAAAATATTAGACAGTTGCCACCTGTTTGAAAATTACAGTTTAATTAAACTGATAAGATAAAGTAAATATTGAAATATGGCTGCTAAAATGAAGGGAGCTTAGCGAAAAATATTTTTTTTTGAAGGTTGCCACCTCTTTGAAAATGTTGATTCAATGTAATTGTAAGGTTATTTGAATACTGCAATATGGGTATGAAACTGAAGAGGTTTAGAAAATTTTACCGCCAAAAATATTTTTTGAGGCGGCTTGCCACCTGTTTGGAAAATTGTATTATGGTAAATTCATAAAATAAATGAAATATTTCTATACGGATATCAAAACAGCACAAAAATAATTTCAAGGCGCAGTGACGCACGCCGGGTATTTGTTAGTTATTAATCAAATTATAACCAAATATCCAAAACCCCAAAAACGCCTTAAAAATACCATAAATGCCATCATTACCATACGAGGTTGCGTTAAAAGTTGCAAATATGCGCCAATTTTTTTTCAGAAATCGATAGAAAATATTTCGGTCTTTCATTTTTTTTATAGCTAGAAGGTGAAGGAGGACGAAGGAAACATAGTTTTTATCCATCGAAAGTGTCAAAGTTCGAATTTTTTAAGCGTCATTTTTAACTGCTTATATTTATTGAAATAAATATTTGGTCGATTGCCCTGATTTTTACTCTATTTTGTTTAGTAAGTCTTATGTTTTCATATGGACCTACAAAAAAAAACAATAAATAAAGTCATAAGAAAAACACATTGCTTAAGTGCACAAAAATCTCAACCAGTTTTAGTTGAATAAAATTCTTCTAACTTTTGTTGCTTATATTTTGTATAAAACTGCTAATTTCGTTCAAAGTTGTAATATTTTTTTTTATCACTTTGTTAGGCTAAACCATTTAAATATAAAAATGGAATATTCGAAAAATTAAATTTTTTCCGCCGAAATACCACTGTGCGACGCGCTGTCAGCCCAGCATTTTTTTTGCATTTTTCGTCAATGCAGCATTGTACGCCTTCACACTGTCCTCAACCCATCGCAGTGACTCGCAAGCACTCGCTGTGCTAAAATTCTAATATGCATCGCTGCGGTGTTTTTTCTTTCAACATTTCTGCTTCCATTTCGCCGCTACTTATCAGCTAAAATGTTTCATATTCAAATTCAATATACTTGGCATGCGCACTAAGTTGCCACCACCCGTTGTCGAGTAACATACGCGTTCGAATTCTGGTCGCTTGTCGTCCTCATCGTCGCGCTCGATATGCGCTCACATGATAATGAATTAGTGAGTCAACGTTTGAGTTGTCAGCAATCAGTCAACGTTGCTACTTGCACAACTTTAAGCGTTATTCTATTATTTCTTTGCCTCTGTCTGAGTGCTATTTTCGAATTTTTCTTCTATTTTTCTCATACATTTCATGGTAATTGTTTTCTATTCTATTATTAAGCTATTTTATCAACGGGCCATGTTATCAACCGTTCAACAACGGTAGTCGCTTGTACCCACACATTTGAGTATGCAGCAAACCATATCGCTACTAAATAAATATTCCTATTTTCTACTTTGTGGTTTTCCATTTGATAATAAATTTTTATCGCTTGTACTGTTAGAATATGGCTTTGTTCCCACATTATTACAGTACAACGTAACTAATGCAACACTAATAACCTGATACATACATACACCACATAGTAAAGCCTAATGTATGTATATATAGATAGGTGATTTTTCTCTGGGAAAGAAATGAAAATTTCGAAAAGTAAAAACAATGCTGATCAAGGTTTATAAAAAATACTTTCAGAAATCGCTAAAAATAGATTTAATATCATCGAAATGGTATGAGGAAATTTCAATAAAATCCTGTTTTTTATTGTCTGAGAATTGAAAGAAATCCTTGTAAATGTGACAATAGTTTGAAAACAAGTAATTAAAACAAAGCCAACCCCCGCACCATCTAACGGCTAATTTTTTCTGTAGTTGTTTTCTTTTCCAGAAATATTGAATTTTCAAATAACTCGACTCCTGCGCCACCTATCAGGCAATATTTTTGTGGAGTTATTTCATTTCATGTAAGCAATATACATTGAAATATCTCCACAAGTGTGCCACCTAGCGGATTACTTCATACAGAAATTCTATCGTTTTATAGTAAAATAATTTAAATCAGAATTTCATCATTATTTTATGATTTTAATCCTTTTCGCTTAAAAATAATATTTATAATTGAGTTTTATTTTTTCCCTCAACGGACATAATTATTATTTGATTTTAATTTTTTTAATCACCAATAATGATTATTTTACGATTTCTATTCGCGCAAAGATAATAATTGTTATTGAGTTTTATTTTTCCATTTAAAAATGAGCCGTTTATTTTGAAAGTGGCATAAGTCGCTTCCCAGCTCTTGTGCTTAAGTGACCGGTTTCTGGTATCTAAACGCGACTGCTATTCGTTCAACTTCATCAATCAATGGTAGAAGGTTTTGCCATTAGATTACGATGATAGAACGATTTGCAGATACTTACGGTTAAAAGTAGCCGGTCATCTAAGCACAAGAGGTACGAGGTGACTATGCCACTTTCAAAATAAACGGTTCAAATAATGATTATTTATAAAATTGACGCAACCTACTATAATTTTGACCTGCAAATTTTGGGAATCATTGGGGTGTCACTACCTCTGAAAAGGTTACGTCGGAAATCAAGCTGGTACAGCTTTTGAGTTTTTTGAATAATCATTATTCTTAAGTGAAAAAATAAAACTCAATAATAATTATTATTTGTTATTCTTTATTGATTTAACTCGAAAAATAAAAGTCATTGAAAATTATAGAAGGACATACTCAATAATACAAATACGGGAGTATAGTTAGAATTGTTTTACGATGATTGCAACTTTTTGATTTTTTTGGTTAAAATTAAAATATGTAATAATGATTATTTTCCGTCCCTGCTTTGGATTAATTCTATACATTCTAGTTTTTTTAATATCGAGTATTTTCGATAAATTTCAATAACTGTGCGTTTCGAGGACTCGATAAATATTGATAACTCACAAATGTATGTATCTCGTAATAAACTGATAACTCAATAATCTTTGGATGCCTCTATAATTTTCGATAACTCGGTTAATTTTTATAGCTCCGTATTTTTTGAAAGCTATCGACAAAATTAGATAACTTTTTACACCCCGCTAGTACGATAAAATTCGATAAGGACTGATAACTCGATAAAACTTAAACTTCGAAAAACTTCGATTCGATAAATCGACAAATTTCAGTAAAATAATAAATAACCTTAAGGCGAAAGAACTCGATGCAATACGATAGCTCGATAAATTTCATTAACTCTATAAATAATGATTATTCATTAAATAGCGATGACTTGAAACAAAATCATTAATTTGACAAATTTCGATAATCCCATAAATTTTTGTATATCGTTACCTACCCGTAAATTTCGACAGCTAAGTTTTATAAATTTATGTCTATAAATTTCGACCACTCAATAAACATTGATACACACTCTAAAAAATCTGTTTAAAAATGCGACCATAAATTGAGATATTTTTGTTTATTTTTAAAATTTTTTGGTAAATTTACACGATGAATATGTATTTTTCTCGTTTACACATTTTCGTGAGTAAAAATCATTTTTGTTAGCGGCTTTACACAATTCTACGGGTGAAATCAAACAACAGATGTATATTTTGTAGCTTGTACATACTTTCGAAGTTAATTTACGCACACCACAGCAGCTATATTGCACTCTAAAATGTCCGAAAGTTAAACAAACTATTCGTTGAATAATCGAGCACGTAATTTCGCGAATAATAAGGTAGGAAATCAGTAACCTAACTTTAAGGTAGGAAATCTACACAATTTTTTTTTAGAGTGCATTTGAATAATTCCATACGTTGCGATAAATCAATAAACACGCATAACTCGATAAACTTCGATAACTATAAACTTCGAAAATTCGATAAATTTCGGCAGCTTGATAACTTTCGATAACTAAATTTTGTAAGCGCCAATCTATTATTAAATGTGTTCTTCTTATACCTGCTTAATCTAATTTTTCACCCAAGGTTAAATACGCTATTCAGTGTTGACCAGAAAAAGCTTATACTTTATACCCGCCCTTATAAAATGTAAAAGAAAGTTACTTAAAAGGCATGCAATGAAAAAAGGGCACAAGTGGACTTTCAAACATGAAACAGCTAAACGGCTTGTTGATCATAAATCGTCATTTGCCCTTATTCATTCAAGTTGCCACCACGGGTTACTGTCCAAATAAGGGTCTAAAAATTTTGGTTCATAAATATCTACAAATAAAGTATTTAGGCAATGTTAATTTTTTAATCACCTTATCCCTTTTATTCTTTTATTTAGTTTTCAAAATCCCAACATTAATAAACCTATCAATTTGTTTTCACAACGCACGCAGCTTCTGTTCACTGGGTTCGATAAAAATCTCACCGTCAACGCCTTCCTGGAAGGCGCGTGCCTCAGGCAAAGCCCTGCATTATGGTGGCTACCGCACAGGTATATACATAAATACTCGTAGCAGACACATTCATACATGTATACATGCATGCGAGCGGTGAATGAATGGATTTGATTACTCGCTTTTGATTGCTCACCTGTGGCGATTGTTTATCGCTGTGCGCGCGCGCTGATCAGCGCTTTTTAAGTGGCGTATCTCGTTTCAATTTTCCTCATCATTTTCTATCAGTGTTAAAAAATGGAATTAACACCTTTAACACAGCAGGATACAGCAGCAGTTAGCATAAAATTAATAATAATCATAATTAAGTAAGCGTTAAACGGTAACTGCCGACGGGAAATGAATTTGTTGAAATATACATCGATACATATATGTATATGTATGTACATATTTATATTTAAGTAGATATGCATATGTATCAACGTATCTTGTAAAGTTATATATGTATATTTTTTATTTACAGTTTTGATTGCTGCGAATGAAGTACTCGCGATCTCTTAAATATACATATTTATTATTAAAGTTTCCGATTCGCTAAAAAAATGTTTAATGACTGCCTACCTTAAATTGATATTAAATTAAATATAAATTGTATGTTTATCATCGTAAAAGAAAATTTTTGACCGAACGTAGGGGTAGCATTTTCAAATTTTTTGTCTTATCTTCGGTATTTACAGTCAGATCTCTAAGTTTGGTAAATCGATGTTCTTGTTTCGAAGATAATATTTTTTGTATAAAAGTTCATTGACCTCAAGTACCATTTTCTAATATTTGCCCATCATATCTCAGTTCCTACTCCGCTCATTTACTGAAAGACTGTAGGCGGCAGTGTCGCCAGGTTGACGATTTGGTGGTAATTTTGAAGTTTTTTAACGTTTTTTCTTTATGTGCAAATTTGGCTGGTTCTCAACTTTGAAGATAGTTTAGCGATTTGAAGTTTAGATTCAGCGATTTCCATTCTCAAGTTACATACCTGAACGAATGGAAATTATAAAAGCGAATTTTAGGTTCGTAAACTATAATTGTATTGCTAATCCATAATTATCGTAACGAAATTATATCATGTGGCAGCACTAATAGTAGTTATCCATAAGTAGTTTCTTTCTTTGTTTCATCACTATTTGTGTAGTTTTTGGTGGTAAAATTCGTAATTTTTGCATTATGATGTTGTGTACTAATACAAATTTTATTTAGCAAAGGGAATTATGAACAAGCTCTTTAGAAAAACTTGTAAGTATGAAAAATTTGTAACGCGTATCGTTAAGTTGCAGTTTGAAAAAAAAAATTAAGTTGAAAATGCAATTTTATTTTATTAAAAAAGTTAAACGTTTTATTTTTTACGAATAGCGATCAGAAGCTAGAATAAAATTAAAAAAAAAGTAAGAGCAGCGCTGTCTTCGGGTATGCCGAAGGCTCCATACCTTTCATGAGCATCTGAATATTTTACTTTAACAGATTACTGCATTTGAATAAATTTATATATTCACAGCAGGCATAGATAGAGGAGATACATATATAAATAAATCATATCTAAACAATCAGAGGTATGGAAGATATACCTTATATAGCACCAATCTAAGTGATTTTCACTGCTGTGTGATCGGTACGAAAACCGGTAATACAATTTAATGGGTTTAGCTTCCTACATAAAGGAGAATCATATATCGCAAAAACTGGTATCTGAACAATCAGTGGTACAAAAGATTAAGATTATACAGCATAGAATTTGACGATTTTCTCAGTAGACTTTTTATTATTATTTAAAAAATAGCTTACGAAATTTATCGGTTTTAGCTGTCCAAATAAAGGAGTATTACAGTAATAATAAGGGGCAATAAACAGGTTATGGTGACCCGATCTTTTTTAATTTTACTGTAAACTTTCTGTTGATAATGAGTGAAAATAGTGCGAAATTTCATGTTTCTAGCAGCATACATGGAGTAGTTATAACAAAAAATCTCATATCTGAACAATCAGTTGTATGGTGGATATAGGTTGTAGCGACCCGATCTCCGCCATTTTCACTGAAAGTATTCTTTTGATAACAAGTGACAATAGTGCAAAATTTTNACTTTCTGTTGATAATGAGTGAAAATAGTGCGAAATTTCATGTTTCTAGCAGCATACATGGAGTAGTTATAACAAAAAATCTCATATCTGAACAATCAGTTGTATGGTGGATATAGGTTGTAGCGACCCGATCTCCGCCATTTTCACTGAAAGTATTCTTTTGATAACAAGTGACAATAGTGCAAAATTTTATGTGTCTAGCTACTTAAATGGAGGAGTTATAACGAAAAATCTTATATCTGAACAATCAGGTGTATGAGAGCTATAGGTTATAGCGACCCGATATTTGTAATTTTCACTCTAAGTTTTCTGTTGATAATGGGTGGAAGTGTTGCAAAATTTCAAGTTCGTAGCTGCATAAATGGAGAAGTTATAACGAAAAATCTCATATCTGAACAATCAGTTGTATGGGAGCTATATGTTATAGTGGTCCGATTCTTCCGGTTTCGACAAATGATTAATACATTATAAAAATACACCCACTTACCAAATTTGATCCGGATATCTCGAAAATTGAGAGACTAGATTGCATACAAACAGACGGACAGACAGACAGACAGACAGACGGACAGACGGACAGACGGACATGGCTAAATCGACTCAGCTCGCCGTTCTGATCATTTAAGTATACATTGTAATGGGTCTATCTCTTCTTATTCTGGTACTTACAAACATCGGACCAAAGTTATAATACCATTTCATGCTCATGAAAGGTATAAAAACTAAAAAGGGCTTCCTGGTTCTGTTTATTCAAATTTTTTATATGCTGACGATTTTTACAAGCAAATAACGATTTTTGAGAGCCACACTGACGATTTCTTACTTCAATGAGCTGGCAACAATGCAAGAATGATAGAATACAAGATTGCGCCGATTGCAGCAGAATTCG
>NW_016178235.1:0-7988 GCF_001687245.7 Rhagoletis zephyria
TTTATGCTTATTTGCCTTTTAATTACAAATATACGTGGTGCGCAAAAAAATATGTGTATTAGCCATTTCGTTTTCGATATTTCCGATATTCAATATATCGATATTATTTTAGTAGATATATCGGTATCGGATAATGTGAATTTAGAATATCGCGATACCGATATACCGAATTTTCATTGGCGATACGCATCCCTACGTTGTAGAATATTCTGAAATCATTTTTATACCCAAGCGCACTTGTGCACAAAGGTATTATAACTTTATTCACATTACGGTAGTTTGTAATAGCCAAAACGAATCGAGATAGATATCCGTCTGTGCACACGATAACTGGAGTAAAAATTTAGATATCTTAACGAAACTTGGTATGTGTACTTCTTTTCAGCGTAGGACGGATGGTATTGAGAATGGGCAAACATCACGCCTACCTCCCATATAACGGTAGTTTTCAGAAATACGAAAACTGCGATATTTTGGTATCTAGTGAAACACTCAAAAATTGATATTTACCATGATTTTGAGACGAAAAATAATAATATTATAAATTGATTATGATTACATCTGTTACTGACTTATGATTACATCTGTTTATCTCGGTAACCGCTTCACCAATTTCCTACAACCTTGGCACGGTTGTTGGCCTTATTATCATTGTTATTTTATTTTTTCCTCCGAAACGTTTTTTAATTGGAGCTATTTCTTTGTGAAAGTGTTCGCCTTGTTCATCACCGAACTGGCCAAAATTATGTGGGAAGTAGTCCAAATGCAAATGAAGGAAATTAATTTTTATGGACATGTTAAACCCCATTTTACAGTAAGCATTTAAAAATTCGTTAACAACCGAGACATAGTCGTCATTTCTGTGGTTTCCAGAGAAATTATTGCATAGCGCTTCAAAACACTTCCATGCACGTTTTTCTACAGAGCTTAGCTTGTTCAAAAAGCTCACTCCGCTCATAATTTTACGAATTTGGGGTCCTATCAAAATACCTAAAATTCATTAAAAGAGCTAAAACCGACGAAAAAGTACTAGATGAGAGAATAAAAAATTAATATCTCCTTTTATTTTGGCTTCACTTAATTTTGGGAAGACCACTTTAAGATGATAAAAAGCGGTTTTCCTATGGGACAGCTTTGCAAACCATGCAATCCATGCACCGTGCAAGGGCTTTGCAAGACTGTGAGAATACCCCTATAGTTTCATATATCCTAGCTTTAAATGCAGTAGTGGTAGGACAACATTTTCATATTTAACCAATGGGACGTTTCTAACGTTTTCCGGCCTATTTAATGCGGCTCCCGGGATGGCCATACTTTGTGATCATAGAAAACGTCAAATAAAAAAAAAACTGTCAAGCAAAAAATGTTGTATAGCCAAAAATAATATTTTTGAAAAAAAATTGTTTTCATAAAAAGCTTAATAACTTAGTAAACTTTCGTACGATTTTCGATAACAAACACTCGTGTTTTCGCTATTAAATTTAGTTTTACAATCAATTTGGGACTAGTATGGTTTTCTTATAAAAGAGTGCGTAAAAACCTCACCTAAATTGAAAAAAGGCGAAAAAAAGTAAACAAAAAATGTGTTTGCTGGGTAAATAAACATAGATCTCTTAAGGTTTCCGATTTTGAACGTTAAACCAGGTTTTTGGGGGTGTTCGGCAAATTTCATACTTTGATTCTTGTCTTACTCGAAAAGACCTACCAGAAAATATACAAAATTTAATAATGGTAATAAAATTTTAACGCTGATCCTTTTGCTAAGTTNTATACAAAATTTCCCAAGTTTTTATTAGTGTCGGACAGTGTAATAATAAAATTTAATAATGGTAATAAAATTTTAACGCTGATCCTTTTGCTAAGTTTTTGATATAGCTTTTGCTCCAATTTTTGTTGTTCGTCTTGATGTTTTTGCACAAATGGAAGAGTTTCACGCCGCCTCCGAACGGTAAATGGCTTTTATGAAAAGGTTTTTTCACGGCAGAAATTCTCTCTGAGGTTTGCCATAGCCTGGCGAGATGCGACCGCTGCACATAGAGGTATTTGGCCGATTTAGGCGGCCGAAATTATTTTTATGAAAATTTTATTTCAAAATGTTTAGAAAAGACGTGTTACGATGTCTAAAATTGTAAATGTTTAAAATCAAGTAAATATAGGTGGAGGACGTACAATTATTCCTCCAAAGCAACGAAAATAAAGTTGGTTAAAGTTTGACACCGATAGACTCTATGTTTCCGTGGTCCGATTGTAGAAACACGCATACCTACATACGTGTTCGTCTCGGCGATGTTTATGTATAGCTTAGTACATGCAAAGAGTTGCCACCTGGTAAAAACCTAAATATAGTTAAGTTAACTGAATTACTACAATATGGGTATCAATTGAAATGGTTTTGAAAGGCTTCATTTCTAAACAATATGTGGTAGGGTTACCACCTGTTTAAAAATGAAATTCAACTTTAACTAAGGGAATAACAGACAAACTATTTTTTTTTTATAATGTTGCTCAAAAATTAGTTTTTATTGTTAAAATGCGTATGGACTTCCTTAAGATATAAGTTACAAAGAAAATGGTGGAAATAACCAATTTTATCTTGTAATGCAATGGATAATAAATGTGTAATTGAATTCTAAAACAAAATTTGTGTAAAAAACTATTTTAGGATGATGATGAGTGCCAAGATTCTTCATCGGACCCTTCTTCCTCTTCTGAAGACTCTCCAGACTTCGTGTTATCCTTAGTTGGTTCAGCTGGAAGCAACATATCGATTTCTTCCTTTGAAAAGGGTTTGGTTGCTTTTTTTGGCTTTGGCCTGAAACTACTAATGAGTGGATCAGAGCTTAGGAGTAACCTGTTCAACACGACCAGATCGCGGCTGTTGCATACCTTTGGGAATTGAAAATGTTCCTTGTAGCCATGTTACGTAACGTTAAAAAAAAACTTCTTCTTTTCCACGGGCTTTTATCTACCTTTGTATAAACTGTGCTTTTAGTTGTGAAAATTTGTGCTTTACATATATCTCTTATTTGTTCATCGGAGAAGGTGTCAGATGATAATATATCATTTTGAAGAAACTTTAGTTTGTTCTCAAAATTCATAGAATTTTGTCGATGCATCTTATCAAATAAATATTTTCGAGTTACTACTCTATAGCAGGAACCAGTTGGTGACTCTAAAGCAAAGGAAATACTTAAAAATGACAAAATATGTATGGAAACGAAATTTTTATTTAGAGCTATCTTAGAGATTGGTCATAAAAAGCTCATCGGTAGCTATCGGAAGCTAATTTTTGTGCAGTATACTAGCAAAGCTCCATTCTATAGAACGCAACTAGTAATGTAACGTGAAAATGCGTGGAATTATAACTAAAAGCTTACGGTTTACAAAATAATGAAAAAACAATCACTAAAAAAATATAATATTTCCGATTACAGATATTATTACTTAGATTAAATTTTGCTAAATCGAAACTATTTAAAATAAATGTAGATTTACCTGTATCTTCAGACTTCACTGACACTGAAATTTGTTGGTGGTATAAAAACACCTTTAAAGAAGAGGAAGACGAGGAAAAAGAGGAAGAAGGGGAAGACAAAGATGAAATTCCAGAATATCTGTTCGACGAAATTATCGACCTTTCTGATGATGATGACTATGACCAAGATATTAGAGACAGCAGTGACGTTGATCAACGGCAACTGGCCAAATCATTAATTTAATTTATTTAATTTTTTACTTAAAACTTTTCATAACTAACATTTTAAAATTATAGTTTTTTCCATATTTTTATAATTTCTTTTTCAATGTTTCTTCAAAACCAACACTGAAAAAATTGGTTCATAAGAAATGAGAAGTAAATTAATATTAAGCTGGAAAACGCAAGTTTTGTATTATGATTGTTTTCTTGTTCAAATGAAATTATTGAAGAAACTGAGAAGCATATTATAGATCAAACAGAAAGCAAAAAAGACTTAGTTTTGTGGAAAATATGTTCAAAAAGCATGAAAAAAAAATTCCAACATTTTGCTTCATAAGCACTACACAAATTTTCTAAATCAATTTTTTTTTTAATTTTAATTGTTGCACAGGTCTTAGCAATAATTTGGCTTTAAGAGATTGAAAAAGTATCAATTAGTCGACGAGTTATAGCAAAAAAGCCATATAAACAATATGCTGAAAATCGGCATTTGACTGCAAAGTTCGAAGGTTGATTAAAAAAAAATTCGAACTAACATAAACAAACGCCGCGATACGGGTCTTCTGATTTAGCCTCTCTTTTCACCCCTCACTCTCAGAATCGACCTAACTTTCCCTAACCTGAATTTGTTCCACAGTGTAATAATAATCACTTTTGAACGCAACTGTTTCACAATGAATGTCGTAAAATAAAACGTGCACTATCACAAACTGACAAGTTCCGACTGAGATACTCCGTCAAAGCGGCGTCATAAGTTCGGGGTAGGGGTTGCCTATTGTTCCGCAACTATTCAACTGTGGCAGGTAGTATTTTTTTTGTTCCTACGATAAGTTTAAACAAGTAAGAAAGTCTAAGTTCGGGCGGAGCCGAACATTAAATACCCGGCGCAAGTATTAAATATATGTTTTCCACCTTTCCGAAAGCTACCGCTACAAGATAAGCCGGCGTGTATAAATTTTAAGTAAACTAGCGTCCTTAAATTTCAAAATATTGAAATTTCAAGCATTTCTGAAATTTACAGTTATATGAAAAGCGGCCGTAATTTTAGTCCGATTTCAACAATTTTCAATGGTTTACTTTTATGTGGCAAGCACAATAACCATACCGAGTTTGGTACAAATTGCTAGAACGGTTACCGATATACATATATGTGATCATAAGTGGGCGGTGCCACGCCCATTTCCCACAATTTTATCATAAACGCATTTCCTCGCAAAGAATTGTTGTAACCATCATTTTGAATAAATTAGCTTTAATATTTACTGATTTATCGAGGATTTCGTATTTCTCGAAATTACGGTTATATGGGATGTGGGCGTGGTTATTGTCCGATTTTTAAAATTTTCGGCCATTTGGTATGCTGTACCAGGGCCAACAACTGTGCCAAGTTTGGAATAAATTGATGCAGCGGTTACCAAGATATACACTTGTAACCGTAAGTGGGCGTGGCTACGCCCATTTTCAAAAAAGTGTTACTAGTCTTATTTTTCGTCTAAAATTTATTATAAATATCAATTTTGAGTGAATTATCTTCAGTAGTTACTAAAATATCGTAGTTTTTGTATTTCTGAAAATTACCGTTATATGGGAGGTAGGCGTGGTTATTGTCCGATTTTGCCCATTTTCAATACCATCCGTCCTACGCCCGAAAGAAGTACACGTACCAAGTTTCGTTAAGATATCTTAATTTTTACTCGAGTTATCGTGTGCACAGACGGACGGACAGACGGACGGACAGACGGACGGACGGACGGACGGACGGACAGACAGTCAACGCTTAATCGATTTCTCTTTTCATTCTGATCATTTATGTATACATTTGTCTATATCTATCTCGATTCGTTTTGCCTGTTACAAACAACCGTTATGTGAACAAAGTTATAATACCCTTGTGCACAAGTGCGCTCGAGTATAAAATAGACTTATGACCGCCTAGATCGATCAAATACCCCTATGTGCGCCGTTAGAAAATACTTTTTCTAATTTTAGATGTTGCCCGGCCAGGGATCGAACCAAGGTCCTACGGAGTTATAGCTAGCACTTCTAATCACAACATCACCTCTAACCACAGCAACATCATTGGCGTATGCATAACCTAATTTCTTTCCATTTGCATACGATGCAACAGTAGGTGGACAGAGACACCTTCCTACGGAGTGTCCCCTGACAGACCTGCGAGTCGTGAAATAGAGCTTATTCTAGTATTCCAGTACAGTTTTTATTAATTGGATTGCAAATTAATTTGTTTCAAAAACTTCACCGCTTTTAAACCTGTCTTCTGCGCTTCTTGTTGAAGAGGGATCGCTGCATTAAATGAAAACAGCTGATTTAGTTTATGTTTTGAAAACGTAAAGCCGTGTACTGTATACACTAGACCAAAATGTGTACGGTGTCAATATGCTTTCAATTCGTTTAATCTGTACGGATAAACGAATCAAATAACTAAATGTGTAGTGCAGATCAACGTTTTGCTAGACTGTCTCTAAATTTGGCTGCTGGGTATGTATACAAGGGTATGTAAAATGCTGACTTCACTGAAATTTGTATTGTTTTAGTTACTCTCCCTAAGTTATTTGTATTAAAGCGGTGTGGAGGCTTTTGAATCATATGTATCTACTGTGATTAAAATTTGGCTCGGCAATACTAACATCAACAAAAAGCGTGAAGTGAGCTGAATATTTTGTTGTGTGTGGTGGTGGGCACAAATAATCATTAACAGTTCATTGCGTTGCACTAGACAGTAAATAAACAATTAAATGTAATTTTGGTGTCGCCGCCATAGCCCTGCCGTCAGCGAACGGCGAACCCGCAAGATGCGTCTATGTATGTTTATATGTATGTATTAGGGTGCCCATCGAAAATGCTGTTTTTTGGTAATTTCAAGAACCTACCCCTTAATTTTGTTCGTTTTTATGAGAAATATTTTTGCCTGTTTTTATAGATTTAAAGGTCATTTAGAGGTCGCGACCTGTCGATTTAGGTCAGAAAATATGATTGTGTAGATTCATGAGTTATTGAATGACTATTTTTGATTCGATTTCAAAGATCGAATATGATCTGAGAAGAGGATATATAGGCCTTTTAAAGGGGTATATAATCTCAAAAAGTATCAGTCCAGCGCCTTCGTCTTGACCTGGAGGCTGTGTCGAAGCCACATCCGCTAAACTTAAAGGTAGAATACGTGATATTTTTAACACCACTTTCAAGTTAAAAACGGTACATGAAATATTCGTTTTGGTTGTATTAAATTAAATTTAATAAATCAATATGAATTGCAAAATATTAATAATTAGAAATAGAGAAGCAGATTCACATTAACTTCAATCATATGTACCATTAGCTTATATAAATATATATATGCCATAACGTGTATCACTACTTGGATTCATTTTTATTTACTTTCATACTGCAGAATTTTGTATTACTTTTTATATTAGCCTAGGTCCCCGTATTAGTATTCTTCTTCGTTATCATGCTCGTCTTCTCACTATCTACGTGTTCGAATTTGTGAATAAGTTAGCTAAGACTTCTGAAAGAGCTGGCAGCCCTCATAAGTATATTTAGGAAATAAAAAAATATCTTGCGTCTGATATTGTGATATCTACATATTTCATATGCCTGATGAATTAAGTCAAAAAAGATGAAAAAAGTTAAGTGACAAGGCTCCTAATGCAGTTCAGAAAAAAAGCCTTTTTAAACCCATTTCATTTGATACCCATATTTTTAATAATTGCTTTGACTTATTAAATAATTTGAGTTTACCCTTTTAAACATATGGCAACCCTATTCAAAATATTTTAAAACCAAAACCTTGTTAAACCTTTTTCGACTTAATGTTATAAATGCTTATACTAAATATTTTTAATACTCCTTCGTTTGACGCCCATATTTCAATATTTCAGATAATTTAACTTAATTCGATTTTTTAAACAGTTGAAATCCTCTTCAAATTATTTTTAAACCAAAACCTCGTTAAACCTTTTTCGTCTATATTGTCATACATATTTAAATTATCTAATACTCTTAATTAAAATTGAATTTAATTATAAAATCAGGTGGCAACCCTCCTAAATGCAGCTTAGAAATAAAGTTTCTTCAAAGAATTTTGATTTATATTCTTTGTTATAAGGTGGCAACCCTCTGCAAAATATTTTCAAACAACAACCTCTTTCGACTGACATCCATATCAGGATATACCTTTAAATTTTTCTCCGTTTATTAAACCTTCTTCGTCTGACACTTGTATTGCCATACATATTCCAATTATTTAATACTCTTAACGAAAATTGAA
>NW_016178236.1:0-7988 GCF_001687245.7 Rhagoletis zephyria
AATCCACAATTAAACTTAAGTGCCGTTTAAATATTCATTTGAAATTGTCCCTTATATTCATATATGTATGTACAATATTAAATATTAAATTAATATATATAAATTTCTTTAGTATCAAGAGATGTATGGCTGCATGGAAAATAGGGCTGCGATAAATAAATACTAATCGTTACTTTTTGTTCTCGATTCTCTGCTTTGGTTAAATTTATGAGGTCTTATCGCAGCTCCAACATTAACGCAGCCTTATTTAAGGCAGACCTCCATAGTATGCGTATCCGTAAACGTGCGTTTGACATTTACGCTTCGAAGTCAAAGTTCATACAAATTTATTACATTTTCATGCGTTGCTATGCAAGTGCTACCATAAAAATGTGTATATCCAATTTTTCTGTTAAACGCACGCAAAGGTATACACATGCTATGGAGATCTGCCTTTAGTTACAACCAAATTAGTTACATTTGATATCTCCCGGTATTTTTTTTGAAGTTCCATACGCAGACCCACGCTTTTAACAACGCATTTTAGCTCGTGTGGTTGGGATATTAACTCTCCAAGTGTCTCCAAATTTTTTATGTCATTATCTATATTGCCAAATGCAATAAAAAAGAAATAAAATAGGTTTTACAAAAATATGTAAGGTTTAAGTTAATTTTCATTAAAACTTAAAAATCATATAAAAACATCTACATACATACATACATATATAAAATCTATACAGGTACGTCGTAGAATACGACTTGCGATTGACTTTTGTGCGATATGAAAACCGGTAATAGGGAATTTACATGAGGCGATTTTTCAGGTGATTTTTAGTTGAAAGCAACAATCGCCTGGTGTAAACGGCCTTTCAACTAATCGCTTTCAATGAAGTTGGTCGGCTGCCTTCTTTCGTTCAACTTTTGGTTCAACTAATCGCCTGAGAAAATCGCCTCATGTAAATTCCCTATAACTGCTTGATTTGTCGCGAAATTTTATCGAATTTTGGTTTATCGAAACTAATGGGTCGATTACGGACAGTAACGCAAGCACGGTTCGGTTGCCAGCTGGCAACGCAACTGTAAAGAAAATTTTTATTACGAATGGCAACTATCGTCAGTTGCTATAGAGTTATCGATAATAGAAATTTGACAGTTCGGCAACCAGCAAGTGGTTGTAAACAAGCTGTGTATAAATTTTTACTTGTAACCAAGGCACAATAAAAATTGCAACGCTGCTGCTGTAAATGTGCGGTTAAACGTGGCAATGCAAGCGCTTTTTCTACGCATTTTGCTGTCAAAATGCGAAATCAAAAGTCTACTTTCCCGTGTAAACAGCCAGAAAGTCCTTTTTGCAGATTTGCAGAAATCACTTTCGGAAATATAAATTGCAAGGTGTAACTGCAACTGAAATTCCGCAAATCGCTTTCGAGAAATTATTTGAACTTGCTCGTGCTGCACTAGCAATTTTCATTTTTGCTGCAAGTGCTGTCAAACCAATCGAGTGTTGCCGTGTGACACGTTTTTTTGCGAATTTTTATAAAGTTATAAAAATCTTCGGCCGCTGTGGTGTAGTGGTAAGCAGTGCGCGCTTTCACTCACCAGCACCTGGGTTCAAGCCCTGGTCAAAGCAACATCGCAAAAATTTAGAAAAAGGTTTTTTCTTAACAGCGGTCGTCCCTCGGCAGGCAATGGCAAACCTCCGAGTGTATTTCTGCCATGAAAACCAGCTTCTCTTAAAAATACAATCGCCGTTCGGAGTCGGCGTAAAACTGTAGGTCCCTCCGCTTTGTGTGACAATATCAAGGCGCACGCCACAAGATGGAGGAGAAGCTCGGCCAAACACTAACATATGTGTAAGCGCCAATCTATTATTATTATTATAAAAATCTTGAATAAAATATGAAAAATACGTGTAATTAATTTGTTCTACTGATATGGAGTATTTAAGTATTAATGTATTAGACATTTTGCGACTGCTTTATGAACATTTTAGAAGGTTAAGTAAATTTTTTAGGTCATTAATTTTGTTATAAGCTTAAAAATGTCTGGTAACACAGTTGAAAGTGGACTTGTCTGCATTCACCGTGTAAACAGACAAAAAGTAGTATAGGAATCTTTGATTTTCAGAAATAAAAACTGCTTTCGAAAGCCACTTTACATGCAAGGTTAACTGCTCCTGCAATCTCTTTTGCAAATTCTTGAGTTTGACAGACTTTTGAAAAGGACTTGCACTTGCCACGTCTAACAGCCACTTTACCTGTTTTACTTTGCGTCTCCACAGGCAAAAATTATTGCCTCAAATAATTTTTTTCATAGTTCATATTTGTGTGTGGGATTTATATATCTTGATAAAAACATTTTTAAGATGCCTTCTGACCAGTATTTTTGCCGAATTTAATCAATTAAAAAGTTTAGAAAATGTGCTGTTTCACACCAAAGTACATGATAACAAATTTTTAAATAGAAAGCTCTTAAATTAATATATCAATAATGTAGCCGCCACGAAGTTATCGCGCAAATGAAGATGTAGCTGTCAAACTACTAAATTGACCGCAATAAATGTCAAAAGAAAAGCTATAATAATTATTGCTTGCCATGAGCAATATGCGGTCTCCATTGACAAAATTTTGTATGATAACATTAGCCGTGTTTTTTTTTACACGCATATACATCTCCTTAACGTGTGAAAAAAACAAGCATCGACAATTTCCATTTGAAAACAAGTAATTTTGATTTTATCGACAACTATTCATAAGCGCACATAAAGTTTGTCGCTTACTGCTCCATACAAATTTTAAGCGCAGATACGTACGCCTATTATCAATACAAAAACTTTTGCCTGTAGAGATGCCTCGTTACGTGCCTTACTTGTAGCAGTTTGCCAAAAAAGATGCATTTACATGAGGCGATTTATTGACATCATGTAAATGCAGTTTAAGAAAAAAAATCTGATTATATCGTCGCTGCGCTGGTGTATTTCGCTCTTTACTTGTTTGCGTTGCTATAGATGGTTTTCTATCAATTAATGATAAGCATAGAGCTTTTTTTATTATAGGCGGCAGACACCGTGCGTCTGACTCGCGAGTCGATTTGAATTTTGTTAGTTACACCGACATGACTCCTGGCATGACTCTGAATGATTCAACTGTTTGTAGTCGAAGGCGAGTCAACACGTACAAAAGTGACTCGCGAGTCCGACGCTCCGTGTATGCCGCCTATTAGTAACACATGACTTGTTCTGGCGTCAAGCACTTAGCTTGGATACTAAATTTTGGGTAAGAAAAATGCATACAATTTAAAGCCAATAAAATTTCAAAGAACATTATTTTTAGTTCAACTTTCCTTGTTATTGGCTGCCCTGAAAGCCAAGCATGTTGACATGCTTTTATTTTTGCACGAAGATTTTATTTGGAAGGTTTATTAATAATAGATTGGTGCTTACACATATGTTAGTGTTTGACCGAGCTTCTCCGATTTGTGGCGTGCGCTTTGATGTTGTCACACAAAGACGAGGACCTACAGTTTTATGCCGACTCCGAACGGCGATTGTATTTTTATGACAAGCTTTTTTTCATGACAGAAATACACTCGGAGGTTTGCCATTGCCTGCCGAGGGGCGCCCGCTGTTAAAAAAAACTTTTCTATATTTTTTTTGCGATGTTGCTTTGACCAGGGCTTGAACCCAGGCCCTACGGAGTGGCAACGCGCACTGCTAACCACCACACCACAGCGACCGGTTTCTTACTTTTACATTTAATGGTTCGTTTATGAGTCTTATATTTTCAATATTGGTTGATCGCTATTGAGCAATTTTTATTTTTGCGATCAAATAATATCTATTTTGGGTTTTTTTGTCAATTATTTTTAATCGTTATACATATGCATATACATATATACTTTAACCAAATCATGCGTTGAGAGAAGGGTTATATGTGTTAGAAGAAAAGAATTATTAAATTTTATCAACCATATGTTGAGTTGAATGGAATTCGGAGAAATATGTGTCAAATAATATTAATTAGTATTTACCAAATCCAAGGAATTCTTCAACTCAACGAACGATTCGGCTCAACGTAGATGAATATTACCAGCTTTAATATATTTAGTTATAATTACCGAGCCTTGGTAGTAGTTCCCAAACCTTAGTTATTGTTCCCAAATATTTTTAAAATTCGGCAACGAAATATATTTACTTGTCAAAACTAATCTCTTTTCTCAGTGATATAATATCCCTCTTATCACGTACAAATGAGGACAAATAATCTCCAAGACAATCCGGCTTCTTTGCGCCCAAGTAAATTCCTACTGGAAAAATGGAAATGTTTTCAACATTGACTATTCTTAATAATATTGGCCAAAGCTGAGTGCGTGAGCTTCTATATAAGGGCAAGCCATCAATATTAATATCTACTAGAATCGAGTCGTGGTCAGGGCCGTCGAGAGAAAACTCGGGCCCGGTACTAAAAAATCACGGGCCCCTATATATATATTGTATTAATTTAAAAGCATTATGACCCAAATTGCCGAAAACGAAACCAAGGAAAAAATTTGTTCTCAGGTTTCGCAGATTTTTTATTATATCTGGGTCATGCATATGCTAAGGTATCAGACAAGGTAAATATACACGAATCTTCTCCTGAAAATTCACTTAATCCTGAGAACTTGCTTCTCTTCGCTTCCCCTGTATTACTTTGAAGCTTATAAAAACAGTATTCGATAAAATAATCAGCGTTTAACTTTCTAAGTGAAAATAAAGTCGGCAGCATTTCTAATGTAATGTAACAGTCCAAAATATCAAAATGTTTTCTGGCGCGCAGTCCACCAGACTAAAGAATTGAAGAATCTGGTTTCTTCGAGCATTTTCGGCCTTCTTTCACAATTAAATAAAGCAGTTTCTTCATTATCCATATGTTTTCGGTGGAAAACTATTTGTAACGTAAAACGCGAGACATACGGGCATGCTTATGCATATAAACTAGCACACAAATGCGAATACATAATTGCCCTGACAGACGTCAGTATTGCGGATTAACGAGCCGCAAGGTCGTGGGTTCGAGTCCCACGGCCAGTAGGATTTTTATCTATTTCGTTTTTTTATAAGTTCTATATTTTTTTAACATTGCTTTCAGTTAGTTCTTGTTGACTTTTTAATAAAATTCAACGCTAAACATTTAAAATAGCTAATAGTAAAATAAACAAGTAAGAAAGTCTAAGTTCGGGCGGAGCCGAACAGTAAATACCCGGCGCAAGTATTAAATATATATTTGTTTACCTTCCCGAAGGCTACCGCTACAAGGTAAGCCGGGGTGTATCAATTTTGAGTAAATTAGCGTCCTTAAATTTCAAAATATTGATGTTTCAAGCATTTCTGAAATTTACCGTTATATGAAAAGCGGCCGTAATTTTAGTCCGATTTCAATAATTTTCAACATTTTACTTTTAAGCACAATAACCATACCGAGTTTGGTACAAGTTGGTATAACGGTTACCGATATACATATATGTCATCATAAGTGGGCGGTGCCACGCCCATTTTCCAGAATTGTATCATAAACGTATTTCCTGGTAAAGAATTGTTGCAACCATCAATTTTGAATAAATTAGCTTTAACATTTGCTGATTTATCGAAGATTTTGTATTTCTCTAAATTACCGTTATATGGGATGTGGGCGTGGTTCTTGTCCGATTTAAAAAATTTTCGGCCATTTGGTACATTAAACCAAGGCCAATAACTGTGTGTGTTTGGAAGAAATTGGTGCAGCGGTTACCAAAATATACACATGTAACCATAAGTGAGCGTGGCTACGCCCATTTTCCAAAAATTTATAATATTCTTATTTTTCGTGTGAAAGTTATTGTAAATATCAATTTCGAGTGAATTACCGTCAGTAGTTACTAAAATATCACAGTTTTCTTATATCTGGAAAATACCGTTATATTGGGAAGTGGGCCCATTTTCAATACCTACCTACCTTGAATAAATGGAAACCTACATACCAAATTTCGTTGAGATATCTAAATTTTTGCTCGAGTTATCGTGTACATGGACGGACGGACAGACAGACATGGCTTAATCGACTTCTCTATTCATTCTGAGCATTTATGTATACATTTGTCTATATCTATCTCGATTCGTTTTGGCTGTTACAAACAACCGTTATGTGAACAAAATTAATATACCCTTGTGCACAAGTGCGCTCGGGTATAAAAATGTGATATAAAATAAAGTAATATTACATATATAAATAAAATAAAGTAAATAACAAAAATAAAAAATTTTTTCGCAATCGCTCCAACCGAGGATCGAACCTGGCAGCTATAGGCTTGTAGCACGCAACCCTCACCACTCGGCTAGCGCGGACGCCAAACTCGCCTGATTTGTTTGCTTATTTGTACAAAAGACAACAGCTCGCCATTTTTACCAGTGTTTTCATCGAAAATTCCCCTGATCCGAGCTAGCTCCCAAAAATTTCGTTCATTTGTTCGGCTGCTTATGCACATTTTAAAGAGGAACATGCATGAGTTAAAGCAAATAAAGGCTGTTTATGCAATCTTTTTTACTGATTCAATTTTCAGGTAAAATTATTTTTTATTTAGTTAGAGATAGGGCTCGTTTTGAAAGCAACATTGTAAGCTATTGAACGTGCTATAGACTCGTAAGTAAAATGTATATTCTTTTTAACTCAAATCCTTTACTTCTTCTTCTTATTTGGCGCTGTAACCGCCTAAGCGATTTTGGCCGAGTTTAACAAAGCGCGCCAGTCGTTTCTCGGAAATGCCAAGTGAAACCAAGTCCTTCTCCACCTGGTCTTTCCATCGCAGTGGCGGCCTCCCTCTTCCTCTGCTACCATCAGCGGGTCATAGTTTCAGAAAGAAAACTCGTAAAGCAACTTTCTTTTTCGCATTTTGAATGGTAAGAATAGTACTAAAAATCATAGAGCAAACAAAAGTGGCCATTAAAGCTTTTTTTCGTGGACTTAACCCCGGAAAACCTCAATATCTTGGCACAGTTGTTAGCTCCAGTTCGAGTTCTAAGCAGAAAATTACTTCTGAAACGACTTACAGCTGCACAGCAACAGAAGTCTGTATTCACAATTATTATGTTCTTAATTTCTTTGGATTACATGTCAAATCGCAAGTCTGCTTAATTCATGCTATTTACTTATTGCATAAAACAGACTACAAGCTATTTTTTGCAAATATTGACCTCAAAATTAATTTTATCGGTTCAATAAATTCGTAGCTCTTGAGTTCCATCCATGAGCTAAGAAACTGTGTAACAAGTTTTGAAAACATTATATAAGGAGAGCAGACTTTTTCTATAATATAAAGCAGCTGTTGAAAGAAGAAATACTATTTATCCCAAAGTTGTATTCTAGCGAGTTTCAGCGGGTTTTGAAAAGCAACAGTAACAGTCCGCGTTTTGAGCCATATGATCATTTTCTTTAAATTATAGAGTCGGAAACAATCAGCACGATTCGTAATATGTTTATAAAGAAGGCCTATAACGAAGGAGCATTTACATTGTAAAAAAAAAAATAATAACAAGTTGTGGTTCTGATATTTCGGGCCCCTTTAAGAAGACCGGGCCCGGGGGGATTCACCGCTTTTCCCCCTCCCTCTGGACGGGCCTGGTCGTGGTTTACTAAAATGTTTGCAGCTTTCTGCAATTGCCTTTCTATACCGATATGGCAATAGAAACCCGGCGAAATGCTTGAAACACAATACCCGGCGAACGGCAAATTTCGCCCAGCAGAGCGATGCCGACGACCAACTTTCGCCCAGCTGATTCGCTTACTGAAACACAAATAGAGCGGTAACGAAAACAGCTGGTTGTTATATAACTTAGGTCTTTGAGTTGCGAAAAGACCAAAAAAATATAATTTTTTCGAGGAGCTGTTTGCTCCGNGATTCGCTTACTGAAACACAAATAGAGCGGTAACGAAAACAGCTGGTTGTTATATAACTTAGGTCTTTGAGTTGCGAAAAGACCAAAAAAATATAATTTT
>NW_016178237.1:0-7987 GCF_001687245.7 Rhagoletis zephyria
TGTAATTATAAAATAATCTCAGATTTAACCGATAACTGTTCGGTGTCCAACCAAGTTTTATCGATTATTTTTGCGCTAGCAAGGAAGAGAGGTTTGGAAAAGAATTTTTAATAAAATACTAAGTTAAAATATATTTAAGGTGCTTAATATAGCAGAAAAAAGTGATCACGGCGGCACAGAGAAGAAACATAACTTTTCCTTGAGATGTTAGAATAACAAGCACAACAAATTTCACGGCTAATAATCTGAGATTTGCCTGTGTAAACGGGGTGATTAAAAAACGAGCTTTGATTGAGATAATATTGTTATGTGAACATAGTTTNATATTGATATGTGAACATAGTTTTAGTTGAGTACTAAATATGACCCGATAATATGCGCCGATAACATTAAACTTTTGCAACATATCGAATAGAGGTGTCAAACTATCGATAGTCACACCATCGATAGTTTCGATAGTTTTCAGGAAAACTATCAATATTCACGATAGTCTCGAAAAGAACAAAACTATCGATAGCACTATCGATAGCGCTAAATCAGTTAGGTTGCTTTCATGAACCAATTAGAACAGATCTGACCGGTTGAGAAGTAGCCATTTGTATTAGCAATTGAGAAAAAAGTGTGTGACGTTCGTAATTTTGAAGTTGGCTATTTCTGTTTTGCTTCTTTCTTTATGTGTATTTTGTCGGTGGTTTATNCATGAACCAATTAGAACAGATCTGACCGGTTGAGAAGTAGCCATTTGTATTAGCAATTGAGAAAAAAGTGTGTGACGTTCGTAATTTTGAAGTTGGCTATTTCTGTTTTGCTTCTTTCTTTATGTGTATTTTGTCGGTGGTTTATTTCAGTGATTTTTTGTGCAAATGTAATTAAAATGAAGTGCGCGGTGATTGAATGCAAAAACACATACATAAATAATAAATTGGTTAGCACAAACATATGCACAAAATTGCTTGCATTTTTTCTTTATGCTTCCTTTTCATATTCTTTGTTTACTTTTCACAGAAAATAACATGGCGCCGAAATTACAAACGTCAGCCAGAAAATCACTTTTTTGTTTTGCTCCATCTTGTCAGATCTTGTGTAGTTTGTTTTTACAGGATCATAGTGAAATAAATATTAACTTATAAAAGTTTGCTTAGCCAAAATACTTCTCTTTTTAGAAAGTTTAAAAACAAACACAAGTTACACAAACAAAACAGGATTTACCATTAACATATGTATGTATTTTGGCCTAAATGCGTGCATATTTGAATATGACGTCGGCATCACACTAAAAAACAAAATTTCTAATTCAAATTAAAAAATTCCAATAATTTCAAAATAATTGGTAGATATGATCGATAGTCCTACTAAACTATCGATACTTTCGATAGTATAAGAAAAAACTATCAATGAGTATTGATATTCCTAAAAACATTGAAACTATCGATACTATCGATAGTGCCATCGATAGTTTGACAACTCTATTATCGAACACATTTGACATTTCAGGAGAACACGCATTCTTCCTATTTCGTGAAAGAAAATTATTTATTTATTTTATCAGCTCTTCCAGTTGCGGCGTGAAGAGTCATCATGACACCTTTGACACAAAATGGAATTGAAGAGGCATTCGCTAGTGAGGATGCGCTAAAGCATGCAGCCACCAAAGTTAGTACTAGTAAGTGCACACACATTCTATCAGCAAGATGAGATTTTTGTTTTTACTTACAATCCTAATCCACGCTTAGATATCATCAATGGCGTCTATGATATATCACATGTTGTGGAGCAAATGGGTTTTGCTCTGACTTCACCAACATTAGAGCAGCGCGTTAATGGAACGAAGCTTCTTTCTTTTGTGCTGCAAGGTTTACCCAAGGACTATCTCGATAGAAAGCAACTAGAGTTCGTTGCTGATTTTTACACGGATCGGTTGAAAGACCAACATAGTGTGTTACCTGCTGTGATCGATGGCATCCATGCATTAGTGGAAATGAAGGAATTGCCCGCGGAATGTGTGCCGAAAATTTTGAATACATTCTTCAAACACACCTCTTGCCAGTCACATCAACGTGCTGAACGGGGGAAGTGGTTTAAAATTTTAAAATTCTTAGCAGAGCAGTATGAGAAAGGTAGACTTTTCAAGTAGTATACGAGCTTAAATAATATTAGATTTGTTTAATTTTGTATTTTAGAGCTAAAGCAAATGTCTGGCGATTTTATGTATGGATTGATAAATTCTATTGATGGCGAACGCGATCCCCGAAATTTAGATTTTATCTTCACTTTCATGCCTGACTTGATAAAACGCTTTTCGCTTTTACATTTGGGCGAAGAAATGTTTGAAATATTTGCCTGTTATTTCCCAATTGATTTTACTCCGAGTCGCGAGGATCCCAGCGATATTTCGCGCGACAATTTGGCTGCCAAACTAGCGGACTGTTTGGTAGCATCACCTGAATTTATTGAGTGGGTAGTACCATTGGCATTGGAAAAGTTGGAGAGTGATTTAGTCGTCGCGAAACTGGACTCGTTGGACCTACTTGTGAGAGGCCTTTGCGTATTTTATTATGTACAATTATTAATATATTCAATTACAGCGTAAATCAGCACTTAAGTTTACACCGAAACTATTATCTCAGCATTTTGAACCCATCTGGACGGCATTAAAGAACGAAATATTCCCTGGTGGTGATAATACAGATATTTTTTCGGGTGGCCTTGTGCTATTGCGCACAATTTTGGAGCAGGCATGCTCAACTCCAGATATTAGCCATAGTTACCAAACCACTGTCCTAGGCACCATTTTGCCGCACCTAAGCGATGTCAACCAGCGCCTCTACAATCCGTCGGCGGCAATTGCATTGGTTTGCGTTGCGGGCGATCCGCTTTTTGCAAGCGGTCGTATACTTAACACTTTTCTATTGAAACTTAACACCAAAATAGCAAGTACTGACCGAGAGGGCAAAGAAGAGGCGTCCACAGATACCTCCTCCTACAACGAAGAGCAACGGATCAAAGTGTATACGATAATCGCTCAACTTTTCAAGATAGCTGCCTTACGAAATTGTTTGGAGCAGCTCAACAAAGAGACGTGTGAACAAATACACGCTGACGTTATTGGAGTTTTACGCCTAAAAATAAACTCCGATGCCCAAGAACAAAATATCGACCTAAAACACGCTGCGCTAAGTGTGCTTACCGAAAGTGTACCTGTGATCAGTGAACCAAAGCGCGCGCTCCTTTACAAAGTGCTCCTACAACTTGTTACACATGATTCACTTGAGTTGCGATGTATAGAACTTCTGGAGTTATTGGGCGCTTGCCATCCCGTCGAAGTGCAGTCAAATTGCATCGATGTGCTAGCACGCAACTTTTCTATATATCCGAATTTCGTAAAGCGCAAAGTATTCCAGCATTTGCTACCTTTAGTGGTACAAGCAGCATTTACATCGCGCGTACTTGATTTGGTGTGGTACTACGCTTTCGGACATGATATACCACATGATGTGCAACTAATCGCGCTTGAAGCGCTTAATATGCTTTTAAATAGCAATGACAAATGTCTCATCGTTGAACTGCAGACCAATAATTGCCTTATTGCCAAGCTAGTTGCATTGGCTTTGGGGCCCGCACCACTTACCATACCCGTGTTGGAGCAAATAGCAGCAGCACTTTGTCGTATCGAACAACATTTGTCTGTTTCAGAACAATACATAATTGCAACTGAGTACCTGTCCCAGCTGAAATTGCAGTCTGCAGCCCACTTATATGTGGCTAAAGGGCTACTAGGTCGCTTGCATCAAGACATAACACTAGATGACTTCCTGGAGTGGCTACTGAGAGATTTGACGCAGGTGTCATTAAGCACTGACGAAGTGGATGATAAGAAAGAAAACATACGCACCGTTGCACGCCAGTTGCTTTGCAGCCTGGTTAACCGGATAGAAGAAAACGAAAAAAATCGTTCGAATTTAAATAAGATTTTAGCGATGTTGAAAAATCAAATTAAGGATGAAAACGCATTCGCTGTAGAGACACTAGCATGGTTGGCCAAAGGACTAATTGTATGCGGCAGCGAGCTAATAGCCGAAATTATTGAAACAGTGAGAGAATAGCGAAGAATAGCCTTTAAATAGTCGATTAACTATGTTTTTATTTTTTTAGCTTACCGAACTGTTGGACCATCCCACCTTGGCCTCGNGGCTGTAGAGACACTAGCATGGTTGGCCAAAGGATTAATTGTATGCGGCAGGGAGCTAATAGCCGAAATTATTGAAACAGTGAGAGAATAACGAAGAATAGCCTTTAAATAGTCGATTAATTATGTTTTTTTATTTTTTTAGCTTACCGAACTGTTGGACCATCCCACCTTGGCCTCGGGTGCAACTACCGCGTTTGAAATAATAGCTGCAGAATGTGATGAGCTATTTCTAACTAGAGTAAAATTTCTATACAAGCAAAAGCTTTTCGTTGTGGTTTTGAACAAGTTAGGCGCTAAGCTAGAAGCACATTCCGAACGTCATCTTATTGCTTTTATATATGTGTTGAAAAGTGCGCCTCATGTCGTGCAGAAAATGAACATTGAGAAGGTTTGTTGGAATTAAATGCGCACATATATAATTCCAGAAAATTATTATCACCTTTTATTTCAGATTGGTCCATTGCTATTTAAATCGCTTGAANATTAGGCGCTAAGCTAGAAGCACATTCCGAACGTCATCTTATTGCTTTTATATATGTGTTGAAAAGTGCGCCTCATGTCGTGCAGAAGATGAACATTGAGAAGGTTTGTTGGAATTAAATGCGCACATATATAATTCCAGAAAATAATTATCACCTTTTATTTCAGATTGGTCCATTGCTATTTAAATCGCTTGAATACGATCACACCAATATGCTGTGTATTTCTCTAGATATTTGTGAGCGATTTGTCGCAGCAGGAGATGAATACTTTCTTAGACATTTGAATCATATGATACCGAGCTGTTTACAGTTAGCAAAATACCAAAAATCTATGGTAAGTGCAAAACTGCAGAGGTACATACATAAATATAATAAGGTTTGCAAGGTGCTGGAATTCCAAAGATTTTCACAATTATTCCGTGAGAAAAATTCACTTTTGTGTTTATATTTGTCCGGTTTCTCAGCCAAAGGACATTGTTTAAACGACTATTTGGATTGAAACCCGTAAAAATGCTATCACTTTTTTATATTTATATTATCGTTCTCCTTATATAACTTGCAGAAAGTGCGCATCGGTGCTTTAAATCTTCTACACGATATTACCAAATATCCAACGCATGTGCTGTTAACGCATAAACTTGATGTCGTGCTGGAACTGGCGGTACCATTAGATGACCGTAAGCGGTTAGTTCGCAATGCAGCTGTTCGTACGCGAAACGCCTGGTATTTGGTGGGTACAAACGCTGCCAGCGAGTAAATGCACAAGTGGCCGCTGTGATTCATCGGACGGATACGCTATTTTTTCGTTTTTTTTTTTTTATTATTTAGGTTCGATTTACTATAAAGTTCATATAGACAAGTACAATAACATAGTAGTAAAATAGACAAAAACAAATGCAAAGACGTAAATATCTAAATATGCGTGTTTGTATACGCGAAAGAGTTTAAAAAACAGCTCTTAATTTGTAAATACATTTTACAAGGAACTGATAAATAAAAAAATAAAAAAATCGTTTCAAAACACATTAAAACGCGTAATTTTTAGTTGGCTAAATCGTTAATATTTATTCCAAAACTACGAATTTGAACAAATTTTTGTTACTTATATCAATATGAAGCATTTCAAAAACGTATTCACTTTGCCACAGGTCACCTGGAGTGATAGTGGGCTACAAAACATATGCAAATAAATTTCGCAAATGTACACACTTGTGTATGAAAGTATATATGTATGTGTGTAAATGAGCCCATGTCGTTGCGGTACCATAGAACCGACTATTATTATGGGAACGCTTGTGATCAGATCGCTGATGGTCGAGTGTGTGTTTGTTTGCATTTTAGGTATGTATGTTTTTGTACATATGCTAGCATGCCTAACGCTAGTACGGGTGGTCACACAGTGCACGCGCCATAAGCGCACATTTCTGCGCGCGCTGCACCATATCCGGACAACGTTGCTTGCGTACCAAACGGCAGTCTTGAAAGAACCCTTCATTGCGGGGAAAGCCGTGTGTGAAATCGCGAAACGTTAGCAGGCCGAATCCCCAGATTTTGCCACCACGAAATTCACCCTCAAATTTCATGCCATCGGAACGCCAAAATATGCCGAAACCATGAAACCAGCCTTGCATAAATTCTCCCTCGTATCTATGTATGTGTAAGGTGAACAACAAACACATTAATTTTACAATTTTCGCCTATGTCGAAGTGATATCCTTGCTTACTTGGCTCCATCAGAAAACCAAAGGCAACCAAGGCCATGACTCACACCATCGTGGAATTGGCCATCGTAGCGCGTACCATCGGGAAATTGTAAATGTCCGACGCCATGTTTTTGGCCACGCTGATCCCATTCACCAATGTAACGTGTAGAGTCCTCATATCGCCAACCACCGACCTTCACAGCGCCAAACGAAGTGTTGTGGTCTTTGCGCTGGCCACCCGTTAGGCCAGCAGCGCCGCGTCGTACTTCGCCTACAACACCTGCAATAACAACGAGGTCAGGCAATTGATTGGAATAGTAAATGATTGAAGTTTTTGTTGATGTGAGCTTACTTTGATCCTCGTAGTCGTCCATGCTGGCCTATGGGTTTGCTTTTGTGGAAGCTGTTAAAAGTTTTATTGAATTATTTTTAACTAAAATGCAGAGTGCAATGAAAATGCAATGTAAACTGACTGCTAAATGCTGCTGGAATGGAAAGCAGTGAAAATCCACTCAAATTCTTAAGTGCCGCACTACACTTGATTGTGTAGCTCACATCGGTTTACTTAGAACAGAGCTGAGGCAAACAGTATATTGTGACCAAACACCAAATTTCGTTTAGGTAAAATTGTATAGTCAATTAACACAAAAGCTTAATTCCTAAACATATTTCATATATTAAAAAGAAATAATATACATCAATTTAGTTCCGAATATAAAATACATATTAGAGATCTTCAAGAGAATTCGATGAATATTTTTAAAGTAATTGTGAAAGAAACACTAAACAATTTAATAAACTAAAATATGATTTAGCCTAGTTTAGCGAACAGCAAGTACCACATTAACGCCCAGTAATGATTCTACTTGTTTGGCTTCGCAGCTAGCAGCAACATTCGAGTGGTTTTCCGCATCCAAATCTAATTAGCATATACGACTGGAAAGCGTCAATCTTTTCTCAAGTTTCTTACGCTTTTGCTCACCTTTTCAGTGACTACTTGACACTTCGGTTGAATGCCACATTGGGTGAGCACAGCGAACAACAGCAAACTAAATAATTTCCGGTCCTGGGACAAAATCCATGAAGCTTGATGAATGCAAGTACTGGAGGGGTAGTATGACAGAAGAGATGTTTGGAAACTTTTGGTCGAAGAGTGAAACCAAATGTTGGATTGTTGTAGCAGCATAAAACTTTTTGTCGAATACTGTTCATGGGGCAGTCCTTGGTCAAAGGTACGTAAATCTGTGCCGTTCCTGTTAGAATGGTCATCATATGCACGATTGTTTCAGAAATGGAAGTTTTTTTCCGCCTCCGCTTTACATGGGAACGAGCAAATTACTATTNCCGGTTTCAGTGGTGTCGGAGTTCGTCTGAAAAGTTGTTTCAATTATTGCCAGCAATTGACAGATTTCGTGAGCAAGTATCTTTAATTACCGGCAGGTGGAGATGCCGGGAAGTGCTATCATATTGCCTATATGTGCCCGTGTATTTTGCTTCGAAATTGCGCTGCGAAAATTTACCAGATACGAGTATGCTTATGTAGTGTCTGTGAATCCTCTGTGTCGGCTACCAGCTTCTATATGCATCATTGCTCAGGTCACAAACGCGTGAAT
>NW_016178238.1:0-7986 GCF_001687245.7 Rhagoletis zephyria
AGAGAGAGAGAGAGAGAGAGAGAGAGAGAGAGAGAGAGAGAGAGACTGCCTGCCTGCATTCGACCTGTGAGCACACTGACGGCTGCTGCTGCTGCTGTCCAGCGTAATTTGATTAGGCGCAACACCAGCCACTAATTGGCCAGTTTTGCCCTCTCTTTATTTCTTTCTCTGGCACATCTTGTTGTTGCAAGCATTTCCAGGCAAATGGTGATCAGCAGCAGCAGCAGCAGTTGGAAGCAATTGACCAGCTTTTATCTCCCCTTCCCTCCCCTCTTCTTCTTTCTTTTCTGAACAAATTCATGCACACATCATTTGTCTTCAAGTCTCCGAAGACAAGTGAAGGCCAACTCTGTGTGTGTTCCCTCTCCTCTCCTTTTCTCTCTTTCTAATTGCCCGCCTGACAACTAACAGCAGCAGCAGCCGTGCTGTGTTCAGGAACCAGTAAAAATGTGTCTTGCGTGATTTGCCATTTCGGCGGTGTTCGGCCTGGTGGTGGTGGTGGCCTGCAAATCTGACCAGTCCAGTCTGACCACCGCCATTCTTTGCCGTGCCCTGATGATCTACTCGCATTGTGTTCAGTGTTAGGTGCTAGCTGTTCTTCTTTTCTCAGGAAAAAGGCTGTCGATCCGGTGACAAATTGGCGGTGGTGGTGGTGGCGGCGGTGCTCCCCAACAAAGTAAGTGGGGTCCACCTTTTGCTTGTTCCACCCTCGGTCGGTCAGGTCGGTCTATCTTTCCCTCACGCTCTTTTTATTTCTCTTCTTTTCCTTTTTCTCCCTCATCTCGCGTCAGTTTGTAGATGCGCACAGGCACTAGTGCAGCTGTGTTTCCACTTCTCTTCAATCTACGGCACAGAGAAAGAGCGAGCTCTAAAGGAAATAAGTTTTCAGCTGAGCTGATCAGAGTTGAGGACTGTTTTGCAGCACAACTGGACAACAACAGCAGCAGAAGCAGCGGTCCTCTTCGAGTTGTTTGTCGAGCGCGGAGCTTTGATTTGTCGTTAGTGAGGCGGAATCAGCAGTGTAGAGTGGTACCAGGAATCTTGGGCTCAGATTTTTGGCTCACCGCTCACTGACAGGCGTAATCCACGTGCTGCTTTGGCTGCTGTGGCCATGTCTGCTGTTCATTTATTCCCAGTGTTTGCTGCCGCAGTCAGAGTTCTGTCGCAGTGTCTGTGTGACAGTTTTTTTCCTTTGCTATCTTTTCGCTCGTTGAGGGCTCAGTCAGATGTTCATTTGCTACTGTTCTTTTTTATTCCCCCCACTTTTTGCTTGGAGGTGGCGAAGAAGAAGAAGAGGAAGAAACTGGTGGACAGTCTGGTGGACAGTGGCAAAAAGAAAACTTTGCTTGCCGCGAAATGTGGTGGTGGTGAAAGAGGATGTGTTTGTGTGTGGCAAATTGGCAGTTTCTCCAGTTGCCGCCGCCGCCGCCAACTGCCAATTTCGGTTGATCAACGGCCAATCTTGGCTGGACAGCAGCCGCAGCCGCAGCAGCAGAAAACTAGCAGCCACTCTATTCAGTCTCTGTCGGCCTACTTCGGTCTAAAAAGAAAGAGAAAGAGAGAGAATCGGCGATGATGCTTCGATGATGGCCGCGGTGGTGGCGGCGATGGCCAAGAGGAACTGTCGGCCACTTTGGCCGACCACTGCACACTAATGACTGGTCAGTGTGCTTCAGTTCACATTTCACAGCCTTGGTGGTGGACTACTCCAGCTCGACTTCAACTTTGATGTTGTCGTCCATTTTAAAGTTTTTCTTCTTCCACTCCTTCTGTCTTGACTCATTCAAGTGAGCCTCAGTCACTTTTGGCAGTACTGAGCTTGTAGTTGTCTGTTTGTGTGTTGTTCTGTGTGAATGAGCTGCTGCTGCTGCTGCTGTTGCAGTTGCTTCAGCTTCAGCTTCAGCCGGCAAGGGGAAATGAAATGCAGCAGCAAATGAAATTGGTAGCTGATGGTAGCTGAATGTCACTCGATCGGGCAATGTCTCCTACTACAACTAGAATTTAGTTTAGTTTGCTCTTCGCTTGCTCGGTCCCTCTTTTTGCTGTTCTGTTTCTCTGTCTGTCTGTCTGTGGGTCTAATGTGCAGACTGTCTTTCTGTCTGTATTTGTGTTCACTGGGTGGAAGGCAGCGTGGGGGCAGTGAGGCAGCCTGTTTTCAAGTATCGATTATGTGTCTTACGATGCAGCATCAGCAGCAACATCAGCAACATCAGCAGCAGCACTCTCTGCGACAGTACAGCAGGACATTCTCAGCAGCAGTGAGTGGCCCTTGTCGCCATTATGCCGCCAGTGTATATAGTGTGGTTGTGCTTGCTCCCTTTCTTCTGGGCTTCCTTCCTCCATTCTCTATCCTCATCTTCTGTTTCTATTTTTTCTGATTCTTCTGCTGCTGTTGGTGCCTTGCAAGCTCTCTCTCTCTCTCTCTCTCTCTCTCTCTCTCTNTCTCTCTCTCTCTCTCTCTCTCTCTCTCTCTCACAAATATAAACTGCCATCCGAATAATAGGATTAATCGTGAAATCAGCAATTGCAATTGTGCAAGCCAAGGATAGCGGAGAGTGGAGAGCTGAAGAACTTTATTATTGTCGGGCAGTAATGCCGATGTCGCGCAGTGTGTGCTAAGGAGTTGGGGAAGTTGGGGGCTGCTGCTGCTGTTGGGGAAAGAGAAGGGCCATAATCCGCAATCTGACAATTCTTTTCGCTCTTCTGATCGTCTGAGCTTATGTGTGTGTGAATGGCTTTGATTTTATTCTTTCAGGGACACTCTCTCCTCCTTTCCCCTTTTTGAGCAGTTTTAGACGGCCTCAGGCCTCAGCCTTTACAGAAATTTTCAGTTTGTAAAATTGCTTGTGTGTTTGTGCTATTCCTCATTCTGTCTGGTTTTACTGGATCTCGGTCAGGAGCACAAAAGGTTAAAGCAGCAGAGGGAACTTGTTACAATTTGTCTAGAAGCAACTCATTGTCACCTTGTCGCCATTCTTAACTAGAACATTTTGGTGTTTTCAGCGAGCAGCAGCAGCACCTCGTCTCACGCTTCCCTAACACATATTCAGCAAACTGTGGTCAGACAGTCGTTGATTGAGTGTGTGTGCCCCCACTCAGTCGCCAGGTCGGTCTGCGTGTGCCAGTCCTCTCAGTTTCGGTGCTTCTTCCTTCTTTTTGCACCGTAGTTCTTAGAAAGAGTACACACCAAATGCGTCTGCTACTGCTGTGTCGTCTGTGCCGGTCAGAAAATCGACTGTACTGTGGAAGCTTATAGAAAGCAGTTTCTTTCTCTATTTTAGTCACCATAAAGAGCGTCTGCATGTGAATGAATGAATGGAAAAAGCAAGAGGCTGCTGCTGCTTTGCATTGCATTAGAAAGAGACAGAAAAAAAGACAGTGGTGTGCTTCCTCGGGGCCGCTCTCCCTATTGTCTGCCCACTCTGATGGCTGCTCAGATGCCATCATTGCTGCCTCTGCCGCCTTGTTCACAGCAGCAGCACTCTTCAACGGAGTTCGCACTGGTGCCGGTTTCAGTTTGAGAAAGTGTGAGTGAGAGTGAGAGTGACTGTGTTTGCCAGGGCTTTGCTGGTGCAGGCGGGGAAAGGCGCAGGGGAGCCCCTCACTATGATCTCATCGTATCGGGGGCTCACAGGGAGAAAGTGAAATTGTGTGGGGGCTCTGCTGTTCTTGGCTGAAGGTTTTGTTTTTCCGCCTCTGCCTTGAGTCGCACTACAATGCACTACACTACACACTCAGTTGTTACTGCCACTCGATCTGCTGCTGCTGCTGCCGCTGCTGCCGCTGCTGATCCGCTTCTTCTTGCGCCGGCAAATACAGTCTACACACTACCCTGCAACTGCTGCTTGTCTACTACAACGGAGTTGCTATTTTTAGACATTCAACTGCTGCAGCATGTCGACTTATTAGTGTCAGCTAGCAGCAGCAGCAGCAGCAGCAGCCGTATTTGCACTTTGATTGACATTTGCTTGTGCTTGTGAGTCACTGGTGTGTGTGTGTTATACCCGGCTTGGCCGGGCCCTATCACCACTCAAAGTGCTGTGTGTGGGGTAATACAGAGGGGAATGGGCTGCTGCTGCCGCCGTTGACCGATGATGAAGGTGCGCTTGCCTGAAATGCACCGTGCCGGTCGCTAGTTCCCAAGTTCAGTTCAGTTCACTTCTGTTCACCTGACATCTGACGTGCAGTGAGAGAGGAGGAGGAGGAGGAGGAGGAGGTAAATGTCATCACGCAGTTCCTATCTGCCCAGAGCCCGAGAGATGTCAAATCATCATCATCATCAGCTGCTGCTGATCTGTCAATATCGGCGTGTGTGCAGCAATGGGCGATTCTTGTTAACTGTGCATGTCTTTGCTTGTGTGTTTGTGTGCTTGGCGACACAGTGCACAGTCCCCAGCACACGCACCACCGCCACCGCCGATCTTGATTCATTCTTTCCATTAAGAGGGGATTTACTGGCGCCAGAAAAGAGAGAGAGAGAGAGAGAATGCATGGCAGTGTCGCACAGGAAGTTCTCCATATGCTCGGCAGTGTGTGCTGCAAATTCAACTGTGGAATTGGAAATTTTAATTTATCCTGCCGCTGCTACTGTTACTGCTGTTGCCACTGCTGCTGATTCTGATTCTGATTCTGACGGGCGAGGGACGGCGATTTTCGGAACGGCGCTGATTTCTCTCCGATTTGCACTGCTGCTGCTGCTGCTGAAAACTAAGCGCCCCTTTGCCCCGCTCGGTCGCACGCGCCCACCGCCGTTTTGCTTACTTGCCTACGTTTTTGAAAAAACTCAGGCAAAAGCTGCAGCAGTATGATTTATTATTATTATTGGCTTAGAGGGCAGGGAGTGCGGTGTGGAGTGGAGTGGGGAGTATAGTGTGGCTACCATTCGTTTGTTCGGTAGGTTCACTCGTTCAGTTTTTCATTCAGTCTTTCCATTCATTCATTCATCTGTCGCACTCAGTTGCACTTGGCACACTACTGGCGCACCAGTGAATGAAGTGTGCTGCTGGGAGACAGTTTCGCTGGAGTGTGTACTTGAATTTTCGGCTATTGAGCTGCTGCCGCCTTCTTCCCCTTGCGCGGCGCCTCGGAGACGCACGAACTTTGGTCGCATGCTAATGAAATATTGCTCAGGGAAATTGCTCATTGGTACTTATCATTGCTAACTGTGCTTGAAAAACGCCTTCCACTTTCTCTGGAATATTCTTTTGGGACGCTACCATTATACATTTGAACACATTTTTCTAATCACACACACCACCGTTGTCTGACTGTCGAAAAGTTGTTACAACTCTTTTGGTGGTGGTAGCATATGGGCGACAATCTTTTCAACAACTGGCACTATTGTGCTTCTTGCCCTCTCCACTCGTTTCCTCTAAACGTGTTTTCAGCTTTTCCCAGCTCTCTTTGTTCCAATTTGCATCTTGAAAATGGGAACACACTTCAATTACACTTGAACACTTACACTTGCGGCCGTTTCTCACAATTGTGTGAAAGTGTTGGTACTAATTAGCAGCTGGTGCAACTGCAGCTGTTGTTGTCACTGCCATCATCGATGCCCATCATTGCTCCTAATGTGCAATTTTAGTGCCAATGTTTTACTTCAGCGCAACTCTTCTGCTCCATTTGGCGCTGGCCTAGCAATTTAATTTGCACCGGCATATTGGTGCAAATATTTGCGTCATTTCATTTTTTTGAACGTGTGACGCTCGTGCTCTCGTTGTTATGCAAAGTGCAAATTATATGGGAACATGTTATGGCAAGCGTTTGAATTTGCCCCTTTTTTGTGTTCAATTTTTGGTGGTGGTGGTGGTCACCTGAACCAGAATAGAGTGCGCACTGAGTTCGACGATTATTATGAGCGACGAGGAAAATGATGACCGAGTTCAGAGCTCCGAGCATTCATTCTCAGGCAATGATGATGATTTGTTGGCGGTTTATTAGTGGCGCACACTCTTTACAGCCTCCCCTCTGAATGGCACTTTGGGGACTGCAACTTTTGAGTTGTGTGTGCTTGTGCTTGTGCTTGTGCTTGATCGGGTACAGAGGGCCGTTTTGAGGTCCATTACCACCAACTTGTGCTTGGTATGTCTGAAGGTTGAGCAGTTTGCTCAATTGACGCCGTATGGTGATTTGCCATGTGTGAGGTGGTGGTTAGCCGAGGACGACGACGACGACAACGAACAGTCTGAGCAGTAGTGCACCAGCACTAAATGGGGTCTCTCAGCACTACTACCACTACTGTGCTACTGTTTTCAGTTTACCAGTAGCTGGGTGAAATTGCACCCACTGCAACTTCAGAGTCCTTCTTCTGTCCCCCTCCTTCTTCTTTGCCGTTTTGGGATCAAAGCTGAACTGAGCTGAGCTGAACGCTGAGGCAAATGAGCGCGCGCGACTTTATCGGACGATCATTTTGACTCTTTGCACACACACACAGTTTTATCTGACACAGTGGCGGCAATTGCCGCCGATCGACAATTGCCAATTGCTGCTGCTGCTGTCGTTGTGCAGTAGAGTGGCTGCAAATTGTTTCGCTTGCTGCATTCAGCCTCTTCATTTGGCTGCAGGTCGCACTCGCTTTCATTTATCACCATTAAGCTTTAGCTTCGATCACTTCTCGCTCACTTTTTGCTCTTTTCTCTTTTTCCTTTTTTCTCTTATCTGGGCCAGCTCCTTTGCTTTGCTTTGCTTTGCTTTGCTTTTCCTTTCCTTTGCTTTCCGTTCAGTCATGCAGTAGTCTTGTTTTGTTGTGCAATTTGTCTCAGCTTCCAATGCTTGATGGCAGGAGGCAGCTGAGCAGGAGGCACCCGGCGATGCTAGTGCCTAGGTAACTAGTGCTTAGTGGAGTGTTGCAGACGGTCGGCGACGTCGTCGTGATCGTCGTTTTCGTTTTGTTTTGTCTGCCTGCCTGCTGCTTGACACACTGCCTTGCACACAAATTCACTGGGGAGATTTGTGTGTGGAGGGGACTTCTCCCTCTCTTTTAAGCAAGCAACCAAAAAGAGGTCGTTCAGTGTTTTCAGTCTCATTTTCCCTTCTTTTCCTTTTCCGCTCATTCCGCTCCCTTTTCACTGCTCAATATCGATGTTAATCGCTGTCAAAGAGCTGCTCCTGCTGCTGCTGTTTTTGTTCTTCCCCTCTGCCATTCTTTCTTTCTTTTTTCCAACATTGCCGCAGTGGTCGTCGGATGTTGAGCATTGAGCTTTCTACTGCTCCTGAGAAGACGATCGACAGCAAAGTTCTGCTGGCATATAATTGCCCATTGAATGGGGTGTTCTGTGGTGATGTGCTTGTGCTGGTGGTGGAGATGCTTCAATGCCGCCGCCTGCCCATTGATTTCATTAATGAGTGGTCAGCGCTTGTGTCTGTTTCTGCTGTTGCTGTCGCTGCCGTTTTTGCTGTAACTGCTGTTTCTTTCTCTGTTCTTCTGCTCTTGTTGTGTGTGTGTGTGTGGTTGTGTCATTCAGCTTCGGCAGCAACTCAGCGGCTTTAGCTACTACATCTTTGATGTGTCAATTGATGCGGAGAAGAGGAGGAAGGAAAAAAGAAAGTGGGGTCAAGCACCATCAGCACCATCAGCAGCAGTATCTCTGCCGCCAATTGGGCACACTGTCTTTCGGTTCGATTCTACTTCTTCTTCCACTTCTTTGTCTTATTATCGTTGACCTACTGTGTGTGTGTTTGTCACAAACATTTGAATGAGTGCCCAGAATGCGCATGAGGGCTTTTTTGCAGTTCTTTTCTTTTTCTGCTGCATTTTCTTCATCGTCGTCGTCCAGGCGACCCGTGCCACCCAGTGCGCTTATCTCAGCGAGGCCGTCACTGCTTTCTCGCCCCTCGTTTTTGCTACCGCCGCCGCCGCTCATGATTGTGTAGTGTTGTGTAGTCTTTGCCTTTGCCTTTGCCTCATCTTCACTTCACTTCACTTTGCTGTACCATCTTCCTCCTCCTCCTTTATTCCTTTTCAATGGGATTTCTTTTTTCTCTTTT
>NW_016178239.1:0-7986 GCF_001687245.7 Rhagoletis zephyria
CAAGAGGGCTTTATTTTTTATAAAAATATTGATTAAAATAAAATAAGTATTAATTCAAGTGGACCAAAGTGTTCGTCACATACGATCAATTAACGAAAACAAAATAAAAAAAATAATCGGTTGCTAGTATTTAGTTTGTATTTCCTTCGACTTTCCTACTCATGGCAACCGCTTTGGCAATGAGTCCATCAATTTCTTCGTAATAACGGATCCGATTTTCGACACTCTTTCATAAGCCACTCTTTAAGGCTATATTTTGATGTTCTCTAATTCGCTTATCCAGTTGAAACCAGTAGCCGTAGTGGAGAATACATCTCGGAGCGCTATATACGTTCGTATTGTCTGCACTCAAATTAAGCAAATAAGCAATGATATGCCTCATTGATATTAAATTAAAGAGGCTAATCGGAGTTTGAGCTTGGCATCAGCTTTCATGGCTTTATTTATCCTTTCCGCAAATGGCTATACTAGGGCGGGTACAAATTTTTGTTTACTATGTGAAAATGTTCACTGTTGCGCCCTCTGGTGGAAGTTTTAAGAGAAATGTAAGTGCAGAAATGGATTCCTCATACCAAAAAACTCCTTACTCTACAGCAAAATGCTAAGAAACCTATTTTCGCAATTTGTCAAACTCCAAATTGATATTAGACCCATGGTTTCTCCGGCAAATTTTCTTAGAATTGCACGTATAATACTTCGGTGCCATACGCGCATAGTCGAATAAATCTCCCATACGAATTGACCCACCCTAATCTATACATATCAGGAAAATACAATTTGTGTTCTTAAAAGCGACAAAAGCGTCAGACATATTTTATAGGCATTTCACCATAAGTAATAAATAACAGTACCAATAGTATGTATAAAAACCCGTACTTAATACGAATTTTGGTATATCAAACTTTAGAATCATCATCAGCATAACAAATTAGTCGAAGAAAAATTAAGTATGCAGTTTGCAAATTGCCGACTTAAAGAACCTCGCACATACTTACATACATACAACGAAAGAGTATGAACAAGCTCTTATTCGTAGTGTGCTTGGCATACAGACAGGTAATAAAAATGGCTTGACCAGATTGACTTTGGAACTTTGGTGGTATTGAATATTTAAGCGTTACGCAAAGTCAGAACGAGACTTCATTTATAAGTCATGCTGAATTAAGCATGTATTAAAATTAATGTATGTACATATGTACATAGAAATTTATTTATAGTAGATACACACATACACATCGCTCGTTTGATGATAGAACGTGATAACTTTAAATATGAAAATTGTGAAAAAACACCTTTAAAGTTTTTAGTTAGGTTTTTGCAATAAATACAAAAAGACGAAAAATATAAAGACTAAACATATTCCATTAAATTAAGCTTCTGTAATTAGGGTGCGCGGAGAAAAGAATTCAGATTTCGCTTCGTTATCTTAGTTTTTGCAATTTTTGTGCATTACTTTGTTGACAAGGAAGGAAATAAATTGAGGAAAAAACTGACTGCCCCTAAGCGGATGATGTGGAACGTAGTCTTAATTTTAACCCTTGTCTTAATTTTAACCTTTATCTTCATCTTCGTAGTTATATTCCTTGTCATCTTCTTCATCTTGATATTCATTTTAATCTTCAATCAACATCTGTTGTCTTAACCTTCAACTTTAACATCTCTTTCATCTTCACCTTCATCTATGGGCCGTATTTGGCTTTATTTAGAGATTTTCAGCAGGATTCGCTTATGCGTTTGTACTAACCGATGTGACTCTGAATTTGAATTTTAAAGCGTATTGAAATTTGTTTTATGCATCCGCTTTGAATCATAGCAAACTGAGAAAAGCGCTTTATAGAGGTGGCTAGAATTTTTTAGCATTCCAGAAGGACGAATTGTCCACATTGAAAACACAAAAAAAATGCGTATTTATTTTAACTCATAAATAACGAGTAAATTAACAATTCAAAGTTTCTCTAAACACAGGTCAAACAAGTTAATAGTACACTGCGTTGCATAATTTATAATACCGCCACATATTAACAAGTTTTGACTGTTTATTTTTAAATTATTTAATTGTAATTGTATTACTTGCAAAAGAAATTGCTTTCATTCTTCGTCTTTCGTCAAATTTCGATTATAATTTTGTATCAACGCTTGTTAATATTAATCGTCGATTTGTCGATTTTGTTAGCGTTATTTATCGATTTTGGTATCGATATTTATCAATTTTGTTATCGATATTTATCGATTTTATTATTGATATTTATCGATTTTGATATCGGTATTTATCGCTTTTGTTATCGATATTTATCGATTTTCTTATTGATAATTACTGATTTTGCTATCGATATTTATAGATTTTGTTAGGACATTTTTATCGATTTTGTTATGGATATTTTTCTCGATACTTTTATCGAGTTTCTAATAAATTTTGCTACCGATATTATTATCGGTTTTGTTATCAATATTTTATTGAGTGTTACTATCGATTTTGCTATCGATAGAGTATAAAGATAGAAATGAAGATAAAGGAAAACAGAATAACATAAATGTAATTAGAACGAACAGGGCTAGAGGAGGGATTTAGATAGAAAAAAGACAAAAAATATATCCTTAAGAAAAAGCATATGTATATATGTATGTATATTGGTTATGAGACAAAATAGATATGTATGTAACGTAAGTTTCACTTCCCCAATGTGCCTTAGTCGCACTCACTTTTTTTCTTCGCTACAAACTTTATGCAAAATGTAAGTAATTGCTAAGAATTTACAAGTTTCCGTATTAACATGTATAAATGTAGACATGTATAAACTTTCCTTTTCGTACGCCAGCTTTGATTTGCGAACTAGTTTCGATAAATTTCCGATAAAAGTTAGAGACGGCAACGATTTGTTCGTAATTCGCACGGTAATTGGATCTAAATTACCAACAAATGAGGTAATTCGCTCTCAAAATTTAGTATGGCGAATTACGTAATTCGAAGAGTAATTGGAGTGAGAATCACGAATGAGAGAGCTAACTACGTAATTGGGGTACCGTCGGAAAGCCGTATTTAATATTATTGATTAAGGCTAAAAGGCGTTTACACTGTTCAACTTTCTCAGGCATTTAGTTGAGTCAAAAGTTTGCATCATTTAACTGAAAGTTGATCAATGCAAACTCCCTTTAAATACAACGATTGTATACGATTAGGAAATAATGGGCCCTGTTATGGTTGTCGACGCCGATGTCGATGTCATTTTTTCATCCAAAAATAGCCCTCGTAACTCCAGCTACGCGGACCACAGTATTTTTGCGGAAAGGTGTTCCTCGAAAAAAATACTGCGCCCAGAGTAGCGGGAGTTTGAGTTACGTGGTCTATTTTTGGATGAAAAAATTACATCGACGTCGATGTCGACAACCATAATAGGGCCGAATAGTAATCTGAACGAAATTTTTTGAAAATTTCATCAATGCTAAAAACTTGAAAAAGGACAAGGAGGACATTTTTGCTCAACAGGACAGAGAAGGACAATATTTTTGAGGAGTACAATCCTCCTCAAAGAAAGACGGTTGGTCAGCTTAGCTTTATATGTCGGTTTAAACCAGGTATTATATACCCACACAATTTTAGTATATATAATGAAGTGCAAAATTCAACCGGGTAAAAAATCATGTCGACTTTTCTTTGGTGACGGCTTTTGCCTTTTTTTTATATAACTGGCGTTGATTTTTTGCGAACGGTCGTTGCGAATGGTCTTTCGCATTTAATTTTACGACATGTATTTCGACCCGCTGAACTAGCTAAAAGAATTTTATTTTTTATTGTAATATATATGTAGATATGAATGCCATCACGGCATAAAATGGACCTTAACATTCTATTAACTATGTACGAATATTTCCGCATGCACTGTATTTTCGTAATGAAGGTTCCTTTACTCTGGTAAAAGCAATCTTCATACCGTATCTGTAATCTCAAAATTTTTTGTAATATAAATATTTAATTGTATTCTTTTGCCTTCAAAACTATTAGCTCAATACGGCAGCCTTGAAATGTTTTATTTGGAAATTTTTTATTTGGAAATACGTAGGCATAACAGACACGTGCAACTGAAGGCACAGTTTTTCGGCGATCTTTGACCTCTATTTCCTTTTTAAATAAGCCTGTCAACGACCAAACTTAATTTAAATAATTAAATACATGGTATGGATTGGAGGCATCGATATGTACATACGCTCAAAATAGAACTGATAGTTTATTTTGTATACATAAGTGTGTCATCTTATGAAATAATAAAAAAAAAATCTATGTGTTTTACAGTAGTAGCAGGTAGGTTTTCACTGGTTGCTTTTATATTTCATGCTATCTAACGAAGCTAATAAATCTCGTATATGGTATCGTTAATTTCTTCACAATCCAAGATTATCGGATCTAAACAAAATTAGTATGGGACTTCTCCTAAGGTACCACCTTTCCGATGAAAAAAGAATTATCGAAATTGGTTAACGTGGCCCAAATTAATGCGGTAGCATACATAAAAAAATATATATATATATTCCTCCTCCTTTTTGTGAAGTCGGTTAATAATGGCTGCTGTCAGATCGTCGAACGGATAGTACATATTAATTCTTTTGATAGGGAAATTAGTAATTTGTCTTTGAATGAAATTTATTACACAAATTGTTTCATTATTGGAACTTAGGTTTTTTCCAACATGCTCCTAGAAATTTGATTAATGTGATTCTTTTTAATTAGTACAAAATCAAACTATCTCACTAAATCGCCTCTTCATCCACTCCTTCATTCTCCTTTTCTTTCGCAATCTTGGTTTTAACCGACTTCACAAAAAGGAGGAGGTTATCAGTTCGTCGGATTTTTTTTTTGTGTATGTTACCGCATAACTTTGGACCAGATCAGATAATTGGATCGTGAAGAAATGAACAAAACAATTAAATTTTTTTATGAGGATTGAAGTCGGCTTTGTTTTTTGCCTAAAAATTACTTTTCTCTTTTTTCTAATGAGACATAAGTAACTAAATTAAAAGCTAAAACTTCCATTAACATTTGAAAGTACGACCAGCATGAATAGGTGATAGCTTATTGCAAATTGAATTTATACAACAATAAATCGAAATCAAAATATTAATTGTTTTGTGACGCAGTACAAGTGAAACGTTGGGGTAGCTAACAACAATCATTTGGAATAGAGCTCGGGCAATTCGGTTAATCGATTAACCGAATTATTCGAATCTGACTGAAGTCGACTACTGTTAATCGGTTAGCAATATTCGAGTAGTCGAAAGCTGTCGACTATTCGGATAACCGTTCACTTTAGATTATTCGGTTAACCGTTCATTTTCGGTTAATCGAATATTTTAAGTTCGAGTTTTTTTTNCTAATAAGCATGCGAACGGTTACGAATCGAATAATCGGTTAACCGATTAGTCGAATAGTCGGATAATTTTACGAGCCCTAATTTGGAAAATGTATGGTGCCTAGGAATATGCGAATACTGTTGGATTTTATATGTTTATATACAGTATTTTTAAATAATCGAAAATGTTGGGATAAAATTTGTAATATTCTAATTTATAAAAATGCATGCATGTATGTACATTAGGGTGCTCCAAAATAGATAAAGTTGGAATTTCAATACTCTCACCCCCTAGGATTGTTGTATTCCGATCGAAAAATATTGACTTTCAAGAAATTTCAAGGAATTTATAAATATTTTCCTACCAATGTTTTCTAGTTTTTTTATAAAAATATATGCAGCTCTTCCAACAGCCAAAACCACAAGAACCAGTTTGTTTTTTAATTTCAAGATATTTCCGGAAATTTTCATCGAAATTGTGTAATAAAATTAAATTCGACTTTTCAAACAGGTGGCAACCCTTTTCCAACTATTTTTAAACTGCAAACCTCTTGTGATAGATATTTTATTTACTGAATTCCTTTTTATTTTTGAGTTTTTTTTTTAAGCAGATGGCGACCCGTTCCATGTCGATTCATGCCCATATTATAACAGTTCATTTAACTTATTATTTGAATTTAATTTAATTCTTCAACAGCTGGCAACCGTCTCCTTTAATTTTTATTTTTAAAACAGGTAGCAACTCTCCAACAGTTTCAAACCCATTTCGATTGGTAACCATATTGTTATATAGTTTATTTAACTTATTGAATAATTTGTATTAAATTTTTTAACAGGTATAAATATGAAAATTCATGTTTTCATATTTGCCAGAATTGCTTCTAGTTCCTCAACTGAGGGGATTTATATTTTTACACCGGTCCGAACGGCAGACAGTTTTCAGCGAGCAACTTTTTAAAGTCAAAAATAAACTCGGAGGTTTGCCGTGGAATGCCGAGCGGCTATCGCTATCAGAAAATATACATATGTTGTGGTACCTAACCCAGGGTCAAAATAAGTTTCTCTAATTAGAATCTATCTTTAACTCAAGAGCTGCAGGGCCGGCCTTAGTCGATTACGTGTCTCGAGCGCATCATGCATTAACGCCCTTTTATATTTTATAATAAAATATAATTATTTATCAATGTTATTGTGGCTTGTTAACATTTTATTTGTAATATTTTTATTGAGCTTTGTACCACGATTGTTTATTCCAATTCAATTTTTCCTAATAAACAATCGTGGTACAAAGCTCAATAAAAATATTAAAAATATAATTATTTATTTTGAATTCTGTGTCATATTTTTATTGAAAGAATAAAATTAAAGATCTTGAGTAGCACTACGGCGTGCTTGTTATTTGAGTATGCAAATAAAAAAAAATGCATCCAAAAATGCATTTCTGAAATTGAGGTTTTAAATTTTTTTACGATTTTTAAACAGTGGAACCGTGTTTCTCGTCTCAAAATGTTTAATATAAGTGTTAATGAAACATAAATTTTTTTTTTGGAACAAATCCGGCGGATTTCGCATGTTTTTTTTTTTTGATTGTTTGTTTCATATGAAAACATTGCTTCTGTCGAAAGCGCTACGATTAATTCGCATGGAGTGTTCAAAAAGCACACTGTGCGCCCCTACCCTCGGCCAGAAAGACCTCGCCACAGCACATGCATTGATTTTCCTCCAGCCTTCGCTGAGTTGACCCGAGGCTCATTTTGCCAAGAGAAGTCCGCAAGGAGGAAGGTAACTCCCATCATCTCTCTTCTTGGCGATAATTCCGCAAGGGTTGGCGCCTCTGACATGTTTATTAGCCGCTTAGTTGCCTTTGATGTCACTATGGCCTGGCATCCAAACAAGTTTGACAAAGTAATATTCCGATGCTATAAAAAGCGAATTAAGGCATTTCCCAACATGCTTCCCCAGTAGCGAAAATAGTCACCGGTGACATCGTCCCTAATGAGGATTCAGTGACATCGTCACACTTGCTGTGAATCCCAAACGACATATAGCTGACAATGACACTGGTGACAATGTCATGCAGGTGTACTCCTATCAAAGACTTATAACAGTCAATGTCTTGCTGCGGTCACTTATAAAAAGTCTATTGCAGGACATTGTCGCTTGAATGTCATTAATGATCACTGCATGACCAAGTCATGCAGATAACATCAACGACGAAATTACCATTTATATGAAAAAGTCATGAACGACTTCCATACAAACGGAGCCCAAAGTCATTTAAGACGTAACTTTTCCGTACAAGACTCTTAAGTGACATTCGCTACGGGGTCTACTTAGCCCAGGGCTCTTATTGCCGCCTGCCCGTATCAGTAGATGTTAACCTTTCTTACCGCCAACGCGCCTAAGAGCAGACAATCGACTGCTTCCTCAACCTGAAACACGCCCCGGTGATCTGGAAGCCCAAATTTAGGGGTGGCTACATGGTAAAGACCTCTGTCAAACTTCGATCCATGCGTGCCTTCCATACACTCATACCTTGATGAAATATGCGTTGAGAAGGAGCAAACTTTACCTGCGATATCGACAGGCGATATTTATAAGACCATTGTTTCTTAAGAAAATTGCAGACAAGGTATGACATACC
>NW_016178240.1:0-7986 GCF_001687245.7 Rhagoletis zephyria
TACGTACATATGTAGGCAAGTACATATTTATGTATTTTTTTATACATAGGCTGCATGTAGTATGTCCATATAAACAAGCAAACAAAAAGCCAATCTGCAAACATTTCTTATATTAATGCACCCATACAAATGCAAGCAAATCATACCGCTAGCCATTCAGACAATGTTAGCTAATGCGATGACACATTACACTACATGCCTAAAACAGCGACAGCAACAACAACGTGGAAGTGAAAATTCTATAATAAAAACAGACTAAAAATGTGATACATTGATTTTGGCAACCGAAGAACAGAAGTGACAGGACGCGCTTTCTATTCAAGTCAAATACTCAATACTTCAAATGAACATAAATACTAGATAGACCCTAAGCCCAAAACGTAAACAGTAGCTATGTATGAATGTCGGTATGCTTTTTAAGTAAAAGATTGAATCAAAAGCACAAATAGCCGGCGGGTGGCGCTTTATTTATCTACATACATACATATATGGCCGACTTTTAGTCACGAATCGAATTGTATTTTTGAAGCTTTGGCCAAGCGGACGTTCGCGTCTAAAATGACAAGTGTAACTGCAACCATTGTTGCTGTATTGCGGTTGTTGCTGTTGTTGTTGATATATGTAATACTTTTTGCCTTAATTTACGAGCATTCGCCGCAGACATTCGGAAGTGCAAGTGCAAGTGCATACGATATACATATACATATGTATGTATGTNTTGTATTGCGGTTGTTGCTGTTGTTGTTGATATATGTATGTAATACTTTTTGCCTTAATTTACGAGCATTCGCCGCAGACATTCGGAAGTGCAAGTGCAAGTGCATACGATATACATATACATATGTATGTATGTACAAGTGTATAGATTTCTACAAGTAAACTACATAAGACACACAATTAGCAACACATACATACATATACTTATATACGAGTACATACATATCTTCATATGTATAGCATTTATACTCAGATTGCTCAATTACTGGGTCGCTAAGGCCAACTAGATGACACAGTGGGCCGCATATAAATTTGGCTGGCTACTTAAAAGTACTATTTATTCGAGTCGCCATGCNATTACTGGGTCGCTAAGGCCAACTAGATGACACAGTGGGCCGCGTATAAATTTGGCTGGCTACTTAAAAGTACTATTTATTCGAGTCGCCATGCACATATAGTGTGCATGTATGTATGTACATATGTTGGAAAATGATGCATTTGTGAAGAAATAGAGTAAGGCCAGCAAGGGCAAAAAGTCACATTATGACAGCAGCAATGCAACAAACAAAAAATCAGAAGGCAATTGGCAATGAATTTAGCTAACGGCAGCGCAGCCTCGGCTACTTGCTGGCGCTCCAAAATACTTTGCTGCTAACTGTGCATGCAACTGAACTCGTACTTATACATAAACTTATATAGTACATATGTATGTATGCACATTATGGTGGTCAAAAAATGCATGTGAAAAGTAAAGTCGGAATTTTTATGCCCTCACCGCCCAGGATTCGTCCATACCGAAAATATATTCCCCCATTTTTTTTTTTTTTTTTGTTTTTTTGAAATCAAACAATATTTAGAGGTCACTCAAAACGCTCAAAGTTTTCCGTGTTTTATAAGAAAAATAAAAACCACTTTTCGTAGAAATGGTATAGAATTCTTAAAAATCAATACTTTTCGATCTGAAAACTCTATTTATCTGTAGAATATTCCGAATAATAAAAACGAATTGTTTGGTTAACCATTTTTTCATAGTAACTATAATTGATAGGTTCGCCAAAAACCACCAAAAACGTCGAAAAATACAATGGGGGACCAATAAAAAGTCGTTATTACTAAAAAAATTGTAAGTATTAAAAAATGGTTATATAAAAAATTGGGTATTACTCCAGAAAGTCTACTGAAGATAACCTGAGTTTTCGGATCGAAAAATATTGATTTTCAAGAATTCTATGCCATTTCTACGAAAATTTTTTTTCTTTCCATATATAATACATACATGGAAAACTTTGGGCCAAATCTAAAAATTTTTTGATATTCAAATAAAAAATATGTGTATACTTTTTAATATAGAACAATCCTAGGGGGTGGGAGCATTAAAATTCCGACTTTACTCTTCTTGGACCACCCTAATGCACATACTACATACATCGCCTTTTCGATTTTCTTGTGCGCACATATGTCTATATACACATGCATATATATGAACATGAAAAATATTCTACGTGCTGTGTACTAAATGTCATCAACAATTACCGCATTAGTATCTCGAAAATTGTTCTAGTTTTTAGTGTATGTAAATAATTTTATTATTTCTTTGGTAGCTTGCGGTATTTTCGTCATAACTAAGCGCCCACTCTGCTGATAAGCCGACCGCAGTAGCAACAACTGTATCAAATCGTAGTGCTACAGATATACGTATGCCGATACATGCATATGCCCACCTTTACATATCACAGAAATACTGTGGATAGCTATAAAGATATTGAGTGCAGTATTAGGTCGCGACGATGACGTTGTTTCAAAGACAATTATTAAACGAGGGCTGAACAAATTCGAGATTGCGCAAGCGATCTTCAAAGATGACACAACTCAAAATTAAAGGTTTGTGAGAAAATGCGAAAAACTATTTCTTAGCAAATGCTAATCATATGGGCACGGGAGACTTATCTTTAGGGTTTTTCAACGAATTATAATAAAAATTTGGTCCAGCCTTTGCTGAAAAGTAAATAAAAGCTCTGTCTACATTTTTATCGCATATGTAATTTCAAAAACGCCAAATTTTGAATTGTATCACTTTTGAAGATCGTGTGCGATTTGTCTTCTTCGCTTATGAATAAAGGAATCCTGATCATTACTTAATATTTGAAAAATGATTAGATAAAAAGCTAACTGGTAATATTTATTTTATTTTTAATAATCTCTAAATTAAGAATATTATACATCTATTTTTTCTCTTGGATATTATACCTTTATTTGCAGGCATTTTTATTGTGTAGTGTACGTAAACAATCATATGTATATATATTGCTAGTTTAGAGTGAAAAATTGATGTGTCCACCTTTTATGAAAATTCATTTTAGAATGTCGGAAGAAAGGAAAAAATGCAGCTGATCGAACTATTTGCAACATTTCTATCGGTTTCTATTTAGTGAAACATAGGAAAAAAGGAACGAAATGTGTATAAGTTCAAAGGAGTACTGAAACTTTGCATTAACGTCGAATTCTACGCTTCATATATTACTTCCATATTAAAGAAGTAAATAAGACGTTTTAAAAGTATGTGCAAGATCGGTGGATACCATTCTTAATGCATTTACAGTATGTGTGTATGTAAAGGCTTTTCAGATCTTTGGGCAGCGCGGTAAACGATTTTCAAAAATTTAGTCAAAATTTATATTAAGCAAAAATTAGTTTTTCGTAAAGTTCTTTGAAAATTGGGCATGGCCCGCCCACTTATGCGAAAAATTTGTATCTCGAAAACCACTTCAACAATCTGTACTAAATTTGTTACCCACGTTGCGGCTGATCTTCTTAAACACCGCTTTGAAATTCTTTTAAATCAGACAAAAACTAGGTACTCTAACAATATCGCCAACTTCTTTACTTATAACACTTTTAGCATTTAAGAAAAGTTAATCACAAAAGAATCTATTGTTTCCTCACAGGATGACGGGCTTCAAAAAAGGAGAAGATTATCAATTCGTCGGAATATGCATATATATATATATATATATATATATACATTAGACTGCATCACTCCTCATACAAAAAAAATCGGTACTATTTTTCCATTGGAATTATAAAATCTGTTATATTTTAAGACGTCCACCAAAATATTTCGAAAAAATATTAAGATTTAAGTGAGCTGGACCAATTTCAAAATACCTCCAAAAATGGAGTTTTTTATGAATAAAAATAGTTTCTTAAACATTTTTTTTTGAAAAAATCCTCTCAAATGACAAAACGGTTTAAACTTAAAAAATTTGCATAATAATATTTAAAAAAAAAAACTTGAACGGAATTGTAATGATGAGATTTTTGATGCTGTTTTTTAACTTTTTTCAAAGATTGGTATAAGAAAAACTTGAATAACTGAGCCTAAACTCTTCTGATTTAGACTTAAGAAGTGTCGGTGGAAAGGTATTTTTTCACCCTTTTTATTTATTTGCTAATAACCTCATTCAGGGGATGAAAGAGAAAGGTAGGATGAACGAACGTCATTCAAAGTTGAATTAAGATGTGTTGGTATTTGAAAAAAAAAATTGGGACACGAATGATTTTTTTTGGACAGAAATAAAAACAGTGTGAAAATACCTTTCTACTGAGATCCCATAAGTCTAAATCAGAATAGTTTTGGCGCAGTTATTCAAGTTTTTCGTAAATCAATCTTTGAAAAAAGTAAAAAAAAAAAACAGCATCAAAAATCTAATTCTTACGATTCCGTTGAAAAGATTTTTAAATATTTTTATGCAGATTTTTCAAACGTAATCTATTTTGTCATCTGAGGGGACTTTTTTCAAAAAGTTCTTTACGAAGCTATTTTTATTCATAAAAAACTACATTTTTGGATGTATTTTTAAATCGGTCTAGCTCGCATAAATCTTAATGTTTTCCCCAAATATTTTGGTGAACGTCTTAAAATATAATAAATTTTGTAATCCCGGCGGAAAAACCGCAACTTTTTTTGGTGATGCAGTCTAATATATATCCCTTTTGGTTTTTGTTGTTTCCGACAGGATGGGTGTATGATGTTCTTTGGAACTAATTTCCGTCATCCCTTGTCAAATTTGGTTTGGAAACGAACAGGTCTCGGCGTTGTACCATCTTCAGTGTCATTTTTCGTTCTGATAAGTTTTGTTGGTTGCTCGTATTTGTATTCCTTATTAACTACCTCTTTCTTTTGTTAGGTACATCTTCTTAGTTTTGCAGTATTTGCGATGCTCAACAGGTAGATGAATTGTTTTGGCTTTTATTTGCTGGCAGGTAGAAGTCAGTGACTTTTACGTTCTTGGTTTTTGTAATTAGTGTATTCCCTTCCATATCTATCCTTAATATTTTGTTATTGTCATTTTTCTACTCGTACAGTAGCTTTAGAGGTTCGAACAGTACGTCCGATACAGTATTTATTTGCTCATTTATTATTTGTCCTTTGAAGGTCTTCTGTTTATATATTTCCTCATTTTCTAATATACTGAATCTTTGTCCTTTATGTTGTGCACGGAGAAGTTCTGTTGTTTGTCCAATCTTCATTGGTGCGCATTTATTTTTTATCATGTGATTTGTGAAGTTTGATTCTATTGTAGCCTCTGGTTTTCGTTTTGTCTTATTGTAATCCCTTATGTGTTCTCGATACCTTGTGCTTATATTTCGTCCTGCTTTTCCTATGTAGCTTTATCGGCACTCGCAGGTTAACTTGTAAACGCCCCGTTTATCTAGCGGGTCTTTCTCGCCTATTTTCTCTTTCAATATTCTTCCAGCAGCGTTCCTTGTTTTAAATAATATCTGAATGTCGTACTTATGAAAGAATTTGGCAAGTTTATATGATGTCTTTCCCGTGTAAGTTAGAACTGCCCAAGTTTTTTTTATTGTTTTCCTCTTTGCTTGTGTTTTTGGATTTTGTGTACTTTCTGAACTTTTCAACCAGCCCTCTCTTATATCCGTTATTTTGCGCAATGGCATATATTGTATCCAGTTCATTCTTGTAGTCTTCTTCTGTTAGAGGGGTCCCTTTAAGCCTCGTTATTAGTGGTCTAAGTGCTGCATTTTTATGTTGCTGTAGATGGTTCGAGCTGTTATGTATTATTGCATCTGTGGCTGTTGGTTTTCTGTATATTTCGACCTCTATCTTGCTCGTGGTACACAGAGAAAAAAGCATCTAATAAAATGGAACAAAATAATAAGATATCTCAAATCTTTTTAATAAAACCAAAAAGAAATATTTTGGTTTTTATAAGGTTGTATAATTAAATTTCTTAAAATAGAAATTAAAAAAGGTCCACGCCGACCTGTCCTCGAACTCGTGACCTTCTGAATGGCAGTTTACAGCTCTACCTACCCGGCTACGGTGGTCATCTTGCCGATGGTGTTCTATTGATTGATATGAATTTAATATAAATTCAAGAAGTCATCATATGAAAGTAAGAAAAAAACTTTTCAATAAATTCAAGAATAATCACATACAATTAAGAAGTAATTTTCATGAAGCACTATTACATTGGTTTGTTAAACATTTCCAGTAAGCATTAGCAGCGAGAACGTAAACACAAAATTGAGATAAAAAAAATAAAAATAAATCAATATACATATGTACATACATATATGTATATAAAATAAAAAATAATAATAATAATAATAATAAAAAAGATAAAAAATAAATACAGCATCTATTGAGAAAACATGGAAAAATACAACCTTCAATTCATTGTCTATTTTATTACAAATAAAATCAAGAAGAATTTACACCTGAAATTAAGAAGAAATCTCTATGGAATTTTCTTCGTTTTTTCGTCTACTTTACCCCTTAGCCCAGAAACGTTTTATAAGGACAATCCTCTTATTTATATGTGTCATATTTTCCTCTGTGTATTGTTATTTTGTTTGTCCCCACACCAAATTTGACAAGGGATGACGGAAATTCGTTCCAATATACAACATATATATATATATTTTTATGATCGCATAACTTTGGACCACATTAACCGATTTCTATTATTATTTTTTCAGAGTTGGATCCATACCAATTTGGTTTAGATCCGATCATTGGATTATGAAGAAACTAACGGTGCTCTAAAATTTTTATATGAGAATTGAAGTCGGTTTTGGTTTTGGTCTGCAGACGAATCGTCCGTGTTGTCTATCGTTCGTGATACAGAATAAGGCTGTAAATAAAAATTAAGAAGGGGATACGGAATGACAAAAATATATTTTTGTATATTTAAAGTCATTTTCTAATAAACATGATAGTGGTGCGTGCGACTAAATAAATTTTGATATTTTTATTTTCGTTTTGCAGCACGTGTAGGTATGTACAAGTGCATATACATATACAATAGACATACATACATACATGCCTATATATAAAGAGTATCCCAGAATTTACGTAATGCTTACATATGTATGTATTTATTATATTAAATAGAAAAAAAGTTTTCACAATAAAATTTTTTCTTTTAAATTTTTTCTTTTATTCAAAATTAATTTACATATTTAGGATAGGGTTGTGTTTAGAATAGCACATCTGGCAAATGTTTGTCACGGCTTTGTTGGAAAACACGCGCTATTTCCTCGAAATGCTATTGATTTTCGAAAGGTTAGGGTCAATGACGGCTTCAGCTCAAAGCCCATACCAAACATTGGCACGTTGTGGCTCCATTTATTTTTCCACCTTCATAATTGCGTTTTCTAAGCCCCAAATGCGAGTATCTGTCCATTTGGGGCTTAGAAAACGCAATTATGAAGGTGGAAAAATAAATGGAGCCACAACGTGCCAATGTTTGGTTCGGTTCGATTTTTTTTCGCGGCATAAATAATAATTGAAGCCATTTTCATACTCAACTCAAAAAAGAAAATCTTTTTCAATTGCACTGTTCTACCAGCGAACGAGCGACCCTTGTGGTCAGGTGATTAAGTTAAGTGACATTTTGACCAGTTTTGGTTATTTTTCTTTTATCTATTTATTGTTTATAAGTTTTTTTATGAAAGCTTAGTAAATTACATAAGCAGCCCCACATAAATCCACATTTCAAACTTCGTATAAAATTAAACAAACGTTAACAATTACACCCAAAAATTGTAACCTTTTTATTAAAAATGTTTAAAAAAATTTTAGATAGGCAGTTTTTAGTTGATGTTTAATCATTTTTTTTTTCTCCCATATAACCAGCTGACCACGAGCGTGCATACATAACTACATACATGTACATACATATCCAAACATATACATACCTACCTGCTTGATTAGTAAACATTCCAATGCATTATGCATTTATG
>NW_016178241.1:0-7985 GCF_001687245.7 Rhagoletis zephyria
TCAGGCGGCAGCACGGAAGTCAACGATTCACATTGCAAAGGATGTCCTTCGTGCTGGAGATCAAACGACAATTGAATTTGCAATGTTAAAGTTTATATCGAGAGGTCAACTAAAAAAAAAATATAATCGGACCAAATATATTATTTTAATGTGCTACGAGCCATGGAGTATTGCCTAAGAAAACACAACATGCATTGCATCAATGACTGTAAGAAGTAGATGTGATTCTTTGAAGCAAGTAAGTACTTATACAAGGATATTAAACATCTTCGACGGAGATTCAATTTCTTTAGTTGTCAGTAGCATGAGAGTAAGTGTATTTAGATCAATCAATTGGAAATATTGCGGACTCTGTAGGACCAAGGCTTGATCCCTAGTCAAAGCAACATCCAAAAAAAAAATTTCGAAAAAGTTTTTTTTCCAACAGCTGATGCCCCTCAGCAGGCAAACCTCCGAGGTCTTGATACACCTTCTCATAGGATCCATTTGACGTTCGACGGCGGCGTAAAATTATAGGTCCCTCCACTTTGAAAAGGTGTAAACTCCAAATATGGTTTTCGTTATTACACTGTATTATACCTAAGCTTACTCTTGGGCCATAAATATATATCGTTGTTCTAGAACAGATCATTTATCTATGATATTTTCATTTTAATTTGCTTTGTTAATAAAAAAAAACTTTACCAGGGCTAATTTAAAAACTATAAATTCTTTCAAGTNCTCATTTTAATTTGCTTTGTTAATAAAAAAAAAACTTTACCAGGGCTAATTTAAAAACTATAAATTCTTTCAAGTTTGTATTAAAGCCTGTTCTTTTACAGAAAAATAAACATACGAACGAAGATTATAGATGAACCTATACATCGTTATATGGCGTATGAGTAACNTTTGTATTAAAGCCTGTTCTTTTACAGAAAAATAAACATACGAACGAAGATTATAGATGAACCTATACATCGTTATATGGCGTATGAGTAACATTCTTTTCTGCTCATTTTTCATACAAAAAATCATTGCGTATTTTCATTTGATCAGTTTACGGCCACTGTGTTAAATCGTGTGTCAAAAAATAAAAAAATAAAAGTTTCTTCTAATAGCGGTTGCCCCTCGGCAGCCTCCGAATGTATTTCTGCTATGAAAAACAGCTTCTTAGGAGTCGGCGTAAAACTGTAGGTCCCTTCTCGTTGTGCGACAACATCAAGGCGCACACTGAAAATCGGGGAACGAGCTCGGCAAAAGACTGAAAATTATATAAGCGTCAATCTTTTATTATTATTAATAAGAAGTTATACTTTTAGCTAAATCGGGGTAGCTAAAAAATATTCCAATACAACTTGATATAGTACAAAATATTTGTTTATATGTACTCGATTTCATATGTACATACATTCGAAAAAAGTTTATGGGATGTTTTGAATCAGAATCTACTTAACAACCCCCGTTTTTGACAGCTATCATGTATTCCTGAATACTGGACTAATAATAAGTATTTCCTTGGCATTTATGCACAATTTTGTGCCACCTGTAATTAATTACATATTACGGATGTTAATTTTTCAGCTTTTTCCTATCCCGGGAGTTTCGAGATGTCGTTATCACAATCCCGAGATCCCCGGATTAGTCACAGGAATTGGATATTCATTACTTTTCTTAAGTCGAAAAAATTGCTTTTATATTGTTTGAGAAGCTCTCCTACCAAAAAATAAATAATTAGTAAGCGGCGTTTTTGTTTTTTCTCTCTGTCAGGATTTATTTTAAAGGACTTTCTAATTTCTAAGATATGATTAATTCTAAAATTTAGAATAAAAATATGGGTACCAAATGCAAGAGGAAATTTCTTTAGAATTTAAATAGGCAAATAGGTAATTTTTTAAAATGATTAAGTTAGAAGGATGAAATTCGAGGGTAATACCGAGTTTATAAAAGTCTCTAACATATAATTTTTTCCAAAAAAAGTATTACGAAATTTCAAGGATAAAATTTTAAAAGGACTTTTTCAATACTTACCGGTCCCTCTGCAATAAAAACTTGAATCTGTTTAAATTTTACTTTATTTCCTCTTTAATTTTATACCCATACTTTTTCTGTAAGCACATTTCTCTGAGTTTTTTAAAATCAATTTTGAATTACCGAAGTCTGAGTGAAAAACTAAAGACGCAGTTTTACTATATTTGTTTATTTATTTATTTGTTTATTTATATGTAAATACGGATATGTAAAATCATCACCCGAAGGATTGAAAAATAAATTTCGATCAGCACATGCCCTGCAAATAGGCGCATTTACTCCATAATTAATTCTGGAGAAACCAATTTCCTGCAAGGAACATTAAACTGAATTTTACTAAGCAGCGAAGGGCAATCAATAGTCCCAGAAATAACACTAAAACAAATTAACACGAAATAATGGATTTTCTGCCCTGAAGTGTTTTTAAGTCAATCAATAAACATCGAGATTGATACGAAGGTAATGTTTAAGAAAAGTTTAAAGTTCGGAGGGAAAAACGAAGAAAAGCTTTTTGAACTTTCTCAAACCGATTAGAGAGACCTATTTGGTGGGGCCTCCAGATAATAGTGGCATACGCTAACCTCGATCTAACAAAAGCGCAATACAATGTGTTATGAGTGTATGGGTTTCTGAATGCAGAACAATTTCGACGAACGAATGCTAGCATCGAGTATGACCGTGTTATTACATAGTTGACGTGACTAATTAAATTTAACTTAGAATCGAAAATGATGCCTGAATCTTTATTTTTATTAACAAATTTCAGGGTAGAGCCAGCAATGCTATACGAAGTCTGTAAAGTAGTAACCGATTTAGCAAAAGTTACGTGGAAGCATTTGTTTATGTTTAGCTACAGACGATTTAAGCAGCACCAATTAAAAGCATTGTGAAGGTCTGATTGCAACCTTTCAGAGTCCAGAGCAGTTTTAATGACCGCGAATATTTTAAGGTCATCACCATAGAGGAAATATTCAGCAAAGGAAAAGCATGAGCCGATATCATTTTAAGAGAATAAAAAAAGGGCCCAAGAATGCTCCCCGAGGGGACACCAGAAGACGCATGCCCCATGCTTTCGCGAATATATTGATATTTGTGTTGAAAATCTACTATCGCACGGTGTTATATATGTAATGAGCTAGACATTCATAAAAAATATTAATTATTAAACAACAAACGAAATATAGCCAATACCGGTCAAGAAAACGAGTTTCTATTATTTCCGTCAGTGCAAATTACAAATCCCGAAAATCTCGGGATTACGTACCAAGAATCCCGAAATTTTTGGGACCTTAAAAAGGCCGGGATCCCGGGATTAATATTCCTAGTAGATCAGTACTGGATCTGCATTGAAAGTATAAAATCTATTATATTTTAAGGCTTCAACCAAAATATTTCGGAAAATTTTAAAATTTACGTGAGCTGGACCGATTTGAAAATATTTCTAAAAAAAGGGGGTCTTTTTATGAATAATTAATGTTTCTTAAAGATTTTTTGAAAAATTTAAATTAACGGAATCCTAATAATGAGATTTTGGACACTATTTTGTAACTTTTTTCAAACATTTCTCAAAAAAGTCATTCCAAATTGAATCAATATGTGTTGGTATTTGAAAAAAAAAAATAAATTAGGACGAGGATGAGTTTTTTTTGCACAGGGATAAAAAGAGTGAGAAAATACCTTTCTACTGATATCCAATAAAACTAGACCGGAATAGTTTTGGCTCAGTCATTCAAGTTTTCGTAAATCAATCTTTGATTGCGTTGAAAATATTTTCAAATTTTTATGCAGATTTCTTTAACTTAGGGCTGATTTCATAATTAAATACTTACAAAGGTTTCCTTTTAGTTAAAGTGTCATTTAAATGTACTTTAAACAAGAAGTGTTTTAATAATACAATGGCAATTGAATAATAACAATAGGTTCATTTAAATGGATATAAAGCTGGCAATGCTGATCTTGGCGAAATTGCATCGCCTCACTGCCATAAATATGTAATTGTAACTACGAAAATGACATACTTTTGTTTTTTTTCTTACAAACAGCACCTTTGTAATTTAAATTTTCATTTTGGATATTTAACTAGAGGGCACCTTTATCTTCAAAGTAGGTTTACGAAATCGATTAGAAAAATTAAACATCCTTGGAATTTTAAAATATTATTTAATTTTATTATGAAATCAGCTTTTAATATGTTTTGTCAAAAAGTTCTTTAAGAAACAAATTTTATTCTTAAAAAATCCATTTTTGGAGGTATTCTCAACTCGGTCCAGCTCATGTAAATCATAATATATTTCCGAAATATTTTGCTGGACGTCTTCAATGTACATATCTACCACAGTGGACAGCTTACTTCATGTCTAACTGTGCCACCACCTACGGAGGCAGCCCCCTAACCTAACATATGTACATGTCTAATTTTAGTTAAATTCTAGCCTAATAAAGCTCGGTCAATTTGATACAATTTTTTAGAGTAACCTGGAATAATTTCCTAACGGATAAATGATATGCCTTCATGATCGGAAAGCTACCCTGATTAAAAAACCGAAATATCCTTCTCATATGTCGAATTCTCAATATTGTTTTTTAGAGTTTGGTCTCCAAACTCTTTCGCTTGATGTCCATATTGTGATATTTTAGTGACTATCATATTACAAATATTACATTTATAATTATGTAGCAAAAAATAACCGAAAGCGCGCCTGTAGGTCAATCCCTTTCATTTTAATATCAAGGGAATGGTGTAAATGTGATACTCCGCACAAAAAAATAATTAATTTTTAACAGGTGGCAAGTCTTTTTAAAAATAATACGTTCTTCCTTGCAGATATGTAGACCANAAATACCCCAAACGGTGTAGGTATTATGATTTTTTAAGCAGACGGCAACCCTATTCAAAAAATTAAACCTTCTTGCACATCAAGAGGCCCAGCCCTTTAACAACTGATTTTTTTTTTTAATACAACCAACGGTGCAGGTTTTGTAATTTAAAAAAAAGGTGGCAATCCTTTTCAAAAAAGGTCATACCAAATTATACCACATTTAGAGGCTAGGCCCTATAATTTGGCACCTCAGCTTTGAAAATCGAATAAAAAATGCCTTCTTGTATTGTATGAATCTATAGCAAATACATATTTAGATTTGATGTAACCCTAGTATTTGTGTATTAGGGGCTTATTAGAACACAGATAGGAGCTTCAAAACTGTCACGCTCGAATATACACAACTCTGTAAAACTTGATTTGTAACTTCGACTTTTATTTTTGTCTGAAAATGTAATCGGTATTATTTGCTCTAAATGATGAAAGTCAGATTTTTAAAAGTCATGGAGTAATTAAAATCTACAATGAGAGATGAGTCTAACAGTACCTTTAAAAAAACTATACTATAACTTTTTCGCTATGCCTTTTTTTATAAAAAATTTTCAAATAACTTTTATTTTCAGTTTCTGTTTTTTGCCCTTTAAATCGTTTCATAACCAAATTTCATATATCAGAACCCGTTGAATGGCTTGTCGCTCTCCATGTCTTCTCTGACAAGCTTCACTTGTATACGACTCATATATGTACACGTTTAAATATAACAGGTTCTTTTCCTTATAGTGAAGTACTTGTTGTGCAAATACATATTCAAGAAGTGTATTTTCCCTATATACTTCCTAAAGCAAAAACATTTTCCTTATTTCCTTCTTTTCATAATTCATTCAAACAAAAGAGCGTTCAGGTGAAAATCCACTTAGAATAAACGAGCGAAAAGTGAAACAAAGTTTCAGCGAAATATTAAGTTTCATGCGATTAAATCGTTGAAATGATTAATGACGCGCAGACACTACAACCCAAGATAAAGCGCATAAAATAATACAAAAACAAGCTACGCATACAGACATACATATTTATGTACTACGCAAACTTTTTTGCACAAAACACCATCAAAAATAACTTGAAAATAGGTAAGCAATTTCCTCTACAGCAATAAACTCTTTTACAATTCCGATTGCACTGGGTAAGAGCTTATAAAGCACCTTAATGTATTTAGATACTGTACTTATACATGCAATAATCACCAACAACATTAATTTTGGCAAATACCAAATTTCTTATCAAATAATTTGGTGTGGTTTCGATTTTATAGACTTGGCTGTCTTCGACTCAACTTGATGGCTTACATTTCAATTAGCACCAATCTGTTACGAAATTGATATGTACGCCAAGTAAATTGAGTGGCCCCAACCAAAGTGAGAACCAAAGGACGAATGGTAGTGAGAGTAGCCGAAAAGAAATATGTCTGTAACAAATTAAAGGATAACAATTTGCTGGTAGTCTTATGGCATGCTCGTTTTTCTTTACGACGGCCGAGTCACCAAATACAGGAAATACTATAAAGTACGAAAAATCTGTCAAACGAACAAGGGTATATCGGNCAGCGACGACATTCGAAACATAATAAAAACGGCATAATAATCAAGGCCTTTTGCTCTTACAATGTAGCCAGTCTTAATGTTTGTATGAGTGCATAAGTAGGTGTGTGACTGGGCATCAATCTGTTGACCTGCCTGTCCACTACTATTCGACAGCCGTTATCTGGGGTGTCCTTACTATTGCTGGACTCTTGGCCTTTCGCTTTGTAAGAATAGATTCATATAAATACAAGAGGGTCATGCAAGTAAATATGCATGTTTGTGTGTTTATTTGTTTGTGTTAAGGGTGTCTCCTCACGATCGGTGTGGCATCTGTAATTCCAACTTGACCTTCCCTTAATCAATTATGAATGAGATTTATGCGCATTAGGACACTGAAACATGAGAAGAACGCAAAGTTGCTGCCTTCTCACGTTTTACTTTTATATACATATATATATAATTTTTTTTGCTTTCGGTTTGAGCAAATAAGGACCGCTTGCTCCCTTTAATAATGTAGTTTGTGTGAAAAAAAAAACAATGCAGCCTACAGACGTAACAAATGCATAGTGCTCGCAATAAAGAAAATAATAAAAATTCGCTTAGTTTTGTTTCTTCGTTGTTCATTGCGCTTGGTGTGATAAATATGTAAGTTTACCGCGTGGCAAGTTCGTCCGAAGTTTTTCCTACATACACACATTTATAGTTTTCTGCTTTAGCCTATAATCAACCAGAAAAGTTGCAATTTTTTGTTAACCATGGGCCACAAATTGACAGTGCGAAAGGAGTAATGTTGCGTACCTTTTTAAGGTAAAGCAGAAGAAAAGATGTTGGTTACCATGGTCGTGGCTGCTGTTACTTAATTTCAATTTCTTTTAGAATAATATTATTTAAGTTACTAAAAACTATAATAAAATAGTTTAAACCTAATTATTAAATGAAAATATTCTCATTTCATTCCCATATAACTCAACACCTTGAATTTAATTAAAAATAAAAATTTAATTTTAATTTCCTATGGAGATGCCTATGGAAAATTTTTTAAAAACTAATAACAACGCAGAAGTGAGAAGTTCTGGCTGCTTTTTTGGATAAGACTAAACACACTTACCTCCTAATAACCCTAACCCAGCCAAATAGCCGAGTTGCACAATTACGACTCCCCGGGTTATGCGGTAACATATGTACATAAAAAAATTATTCCGACTAGTTGACAAACTCCTTCTTTTGTGAAGTCGATTGAAAAGTTAAAAAAAATAGAATTTATTAATTATTTCATTGTTTTCCCATTTTGATTAGTTTTTGCACTAAACATTGTGTATTTAATGTCTTTTCAATAAATAGAAAAATAAAAAATATATATTACTTATTAATTATAAATAAAATTTGGAGAACTTTAAGAAACTGAAATCGTAGACGATAGTTTAGTCTGCGCGGAGTCTTTGCAAGTTATCTGAGGGAGCTTTTTGGGACTCCAAAACCACTCATTTAAGCAGGCATATAGGAAAACTTTTTTTTCATATATATTCACAAGGACCACTTCTCCGGCTGATATGTTGCTTTGAGACATTTTTCGTAGCCTTCG